>NW_027183933.1:0-37118 GCF_041296385.1 Aphelocoma coerulescens
CCTCGCTCAGCGAAACGTGCCGGGGGAGAAGCACTTGCTGGATGAGTCTTTCCGTGTGCAAGACTTTGAACGCAGCACCACAATCTGGGCCACGAGGAAGCCTTGATGAAGAAGGTGGTTTTGTCCTGGCACCTCTCTCCAGTGCGAGATGCCTGCCGAAGCTCTTTGCCTCTTGCGAGAGTGCGGTGGGCAGCGGGGTAAACTGGAGCCGAGAAGGACCGGGCAGACAGCACCGCCATCCGACAGGTGCTTTGCAGGTTGTGCCGGGGAAAGCGGACTGGCCCTGGCTGGAAGGCGCTGCAGCTAGGCGCTCCCCCAAGTGTCGGAGGCAAAGGCCGCGTGAGCTTGCCGTCCCCGGCACGGCTCTCTGTGCGAGACGTAGCCCAGAAGCTTTCCCTTTCCATTCAGAGCACCAGAGAGGCAGAATGCAGTGGTACGTATTGCTCAGGAGGAAAGGGGCACGGCCCGGCCGCGTTCGGGCAGAAGCAGCGCGCTGGAGCGCTTCGCTGCCGGCACAGAGTTCCGGGCGAGAGGCAGACGACCGGTCCGCCTCCGGGAGAACGAAGGTACGGCGTGCTCGAAAAGGCGAGGAACGAAGCCGCGGAGCACCGGGCTCGGGTGCGCGTCGTCCGGGCTTGCGAGACGAGCGTGGCTGCCACTCTCCTGCCTGCAGAATTCACCTTACAGCCTCAGGAAGGAGGACGACGCGCCACAGTTACTTGTGCTGCTGCTGCTGCCTAGTCCTCTTGCAGAGCTCTGTGGAGGCAAATGCACTTCCCTTCCGTCTCCGAGTTTCGGAGAACACGATGGTAGGGTGCAGCGGAGCAGGGAAGTACAGAAGTGCACCGCTGAGATTGCTGTTGCTTACGTGCAGAAGGCGAAGGTGCAAGCCAGCACTGGCTTTTGCTTCTAGAGCCGTTCTCCAGGAGAGCAGCTGCTGGAGGTTGACGGCGGTAGCTGCGAGGCTGAAAAACAAGGCAGGACGTCGGGCTTAGAAGAAAGGCACAGGGGCCACAGTGTGATGTGCGCTTTTGGAAGGCTGCTCGGAGAAGGGGCACTTTCGGAGAGCTTTCTGCTTTGACCTGTGCTCCTGGCCGAGCTCTAGCTGCTGGGACTCTGAAAGGCTGAATGACTAGGAAAGTGCTTGTGTCCACGCTGTGGATTGAGCACGATCCTTTTTGCAGCAGCGAGAACACACTCGGCCCACTGGGCTCGTGAACGAGCGTTTACCAGACGTCTGCAATTCGGTGCACTGCACACACAAGCCCGGTGCTCCCCGGTTTCTTTCTCCGCCTGCCGTTGTCTGGACAGAAGAGAAGCCCAGCCACGGCATCCTACTCGGCCGCTTTTCGGCGTGTGCACTGCCCGCATACACACGGGTGCTGTGCTCGGCTTTCCCTCGGCTCCAGGCACAAGGGTGCTTTCTCAGTTTTGCAGCGTCCCCGGTTCCCCACGTTGCCCTCGCTCAGCGAAACGTGCCGGGGGAGAAGCACTTGCTGGATGAGTCTTTCCGTGTGCAAGACTTTGAACGCAGCACCACAATCTGGGCCACGAGGAAGCCTTGATGAAGAAGGTGGTTTTGTCCTGGCACCTCTCTCCAGTGCGAGATGCCTGCCGAAGCTCTTTGCCTCTTGCGAGAGTGCGGTGGGCAGCGGGGTAAACTGGAGCCGAGAAGGACCGGGCAGACAGCACCGCCATCCGACAGGTGCTTTGCAGGTTGTGCCGGGGAAAGCGGACTGGCCCTGGCTGGAAGGCGCTGCAGCTAGGCGCTCCCCCAAGTGTCGGAGGCAAAGGCCGCGTGAGCTTGCCGTCCCCGGCACGGCTCTCTGTGCGAGACGTAGCCCAGAAGCTTTCCCTTTCCATTCAGAGCACCAGAGAGGCAGAATGCAGTGGTACGTATTGCTCAGGAGGAAAGGGGCACGGCCCGGCCGCGTTCGGGCAGAAGCAGCGCGCTGGAGCGCTTCGCTGCCGGCACAGAGTTCCGGGCGAGAGGCAGACGACCGGTCCGCCTCCGGGAGAACGAAGGTACGGCGTGCTCGAAAAGGCGAGGAACGAAGCCGCGGAGCACCGGGCTCGGGTGCGCGTCGTCCGGGCTTGCGAGACGAGCGTGGCTGCCACTCTCCTGCCTGCAGAATTCACCTTACAGCCTCAGGAAGGAGGACGACGCGCCACAGTTACTTGTGCTGCTGCTGCTGCCTAGTCCTCTTGCAGAGCTCTGTGGAGGCAAATGCACTTCCCTTCCGTCTCCGAGTTTCGGAGAACACGATGGTAGGGTGCAGCGGAGCAGGGAAGTACAGAAGTGCACCGCTGAGATTGCTGTTGCTTACGTGCAGAAGGCGAAGGTGCAAGCCAGCACTGGCTTTTGCTTCTAGAGCCGTTCTCCAGGAGAGCAGCTGCTGGAGGTTGACGGCGGTAGCTGCGAGGCTGAAAAACAAGGCAGGACGTCGGGCTTAGAAGAAAGGCACAGGGGCCACAGTGTGATGTGCGCTTTTGGAAGGCTGCTCGGAGAAGGGGCACTTTCGGAGAGCTTTCTGCTTTGACCTGTGCTCCTGGCCGAGCTCTAGCTGCTGGGACTCTGAAAGGCTGAATGACTAGGAAAGTGCTTGTGTCCACGCTGTGGATTGAGCACGATCCTTTTTGCAGCAGCGAGAACACACTCGGCCCACTGGGCTCGTGAACGAGCGTTTACCAGACGTCTGCAATTCGGTGCACTGCACACACAAGCCCGGTGCTCCCCGGTTTCTTTCTCCGCCTGCCGTTGTCTGGACAGAAGAGAAGCCCAGCCACGGCATCCTACTCGGCCGCTTTTCGGCGTGTGCACTGCCCGCATACACACGGGTGCTGTGCTCGGCTTTCCCTCGGCTCCAGGCACAAGGGTGCTTTCTCAGTTTTGCAGCGTCCCCGGTTCCCCACGTTGCCCTCGCTCAGCGAAACGTGCCGGGGGAGAAGCACTTGCTGGATGAGTCTTTCCGTGTGCAAGACTTTGAACGCAGCACCACAATCTGGGCCACGAGGAAGCCTTGATGAAGAAGGTGGTTTTGTCCTGGCACCTCTCTCCAGTGCGAGATGCCTGCCGAAGCTCTTTGCCTCTTGCGAGAGTGCGGTGGGCAGCGGGGTAAACTGGAGCCGAGAAGGACCGGGCAGACAGCACCGCCATCCGACAGGTGCTTTGCAGGTTGTGCCGGGGAAAGCGGACTGGCCCTGGCTGGAAGGCGCTGCAGCTAGGCGCTCCCCCAAGTGTCGGAGGCAAAGGCCGCGTGAGCTTGCCGTCCCCGGCACGGCTCTCTGTGCGAGACGTAGCCCAGAAGCTTTCCCTTTCCATTCAGAGCACCAGAGAGGCAGAATGCAGTGGTACGTATTGCTCAGGAGGAAAGGGGCACGGCCCGGCCGCGTTCGGGCAGAAGCAGCGCGCTGGAGCGCTTCGCTGCCGGCACAGAGTTCCGGGCGAGAGGCAGACGACCGGTCCGCCTCCGGGAGAACGAAGGTACGGCGTGCTCGAAAAGGCGAGGAACGAAGCCGCGGAGCACCGGGCTCGGGTGCGCGTCGTCCGGGCTTGCGAGACGAGCGTGGCTGCCACTCTCCTGCCTGCAGAATTCACCTTACAGCCTCAGGAAGGAGGACGACGCGCCACAGTTACTTGTGCTGCTGCTGCTGCCTAGTCCTCTTGCAGAGCTCTGTGGAGGCAAATGCACTTCCCTTCCGTCTCCGAGTTTCGGAGAACACGATGGTAGGGTGCAGCGGAGCAGGGAAGTACAGAAGTGCACCGCTGAGATTGCTGTTGCTTACGTGCAGAAGGCGAAGGTGCAAGCCAGCACTGGCTTTTGCTTCTAGAGCCGTTCTCCAGGAGAGCAGCTGCTGGAGGTTGACGGCGGTAGCTGCGAGGCTGAAAAACAAGGCAGGACGTCGGGCTTAGAAGAAAGGCACAGGGGCCACAGTGTGATGTGCGCTTTTGGAAGGCTGCTCGGAGAAGGGGCACTTTCGGAGAGCTTTCTGCTTTGACCTGTGCTCCTGGCCGAGCTCTAGCTGCTGGGACTCTGAAAGGCTGAATGACTAGGAAAGTGCTTGTGTCCACGCTGTGGATTGAGCACGATCCTTTTTGCAGCAGCGAGAACACACTCGGCCCACTGGGCTCGTGAACGAGCGTTTACCAGACGTCTGCAATTCGGTGCACTGCACACACAAGCCCGGTGCTCCCCGGTTTCTTTCTCCGCCTGCCGTTGTCTGGACAGAAGAGAAGCCCAGCCACGGCATCCTACTCGGCCGCTTTTCGGCGTGTGCACTGCCCGCATACACACGGGTGCTGTGCTCGGCTTTCCCTCGGCTCCAGGCACAAGGGTGCTTTCTCAGTTTTGCAGCGTCCCCGGTTCCCCACGTTGCCCTCGCTCAGCGAAACGTGCCGGGGGAGAAGCACTTGCTGGATGAGTCTTTCCGTGTGCAAGACTTTGAACGCAGCACCACAATCTGGGCCACGAGGAAGCCTTGATGAAGAAGGTGGTTTTGTCCTGGCACCTCTCTCCAGTGCGAGATGCCTGCCGAAGCTCTTTGCCTCTTGCGAGAGTGCGGTGGGCAGCGGGGTAAACTGGAGCCGAGAAGGACCGGGCAGACAGCACCGCCATCCGACAGGTGCTTTGCAGGTTGTGCCGGGGAAAGCGGACTGGCCCTGGCTGGAAGGCGCTGCAGCTAGGCGCTCCCCCAAGTGTCGGAGGCAAAGGCCGCGTGAGCTTGCCGTCCCCGGCACGGCTCTCTGTGCGAGACGTAGCCCAGAAGCTTTCCCTTTCCATTCAGAGCACCAGAGAGGCAGAATGCAGTGGTACGTATTGCTCAGGAGGAAAGGGGCACGGCCCGGCCGCGTTCGGGCAGAAGCAGCGCGCTGGAGCGCTTCGCTGCCGGCACAGAGTTCCGGGCGAGAGGCAGACGACCGGTCCGCCTCCGGGAGAACGAAGGTACGGCGTGCTCGAAAAGGCGAGGAACGAAGCCGCGGAGCACCGGGCTCGGGGTGCGCGTCGTCCGGGCTTGCGAGACGAGCGTGGCTGCCACTCTCCTGCCTGCAGAATTCACCTTACAGCCTCAGGAAGGAGGACGACGCGCCACAGTTACTTGTGCTGCTGCTGCTGCCTAGTCCTCTTGCAGAGCTCTGTGGAGGCAAATGCACTTCCCTTCCGTCTCCGAGTTTCGGAGAACACGATGGTAGGGTGCAGCGGAGCAGGGAAGTACAGAAGTGCACCGCTGAGATTGCTGTTGCTTACGTGCAGAAGGCGAAGGTGCAAGCCAGCACTGGCTTTTGCTTCTAGAGCCGTTCTCCAGGAGAGCAGCTGCTGGAGGTTGACGGCGGTAGCTGCGAGGCTGAAAAACAAGGCAGGACGTCGGGCTTAGAAGAAAGGCACAGGGGCCACAGTGTGATGTGCGCTTTTGGAAGGCTGCTCGGAGAAGGGGCACTTTCGGAGAGCTTTCTGCTTTGACCTGTGCTCCTGGCCGAGCTCTAGCTGCTGGGACTCTGAAAGGCTGAATGACTAGGAAAGTGCTTGTGTCCACGCTGTGGATTGAGCACGATCCTTTTTGCAGCAGCGAGAACACACTCGGCCCACTGGGCTCGTGAACGAGCGTTTACCAGACGTCTGCAATTCGGTGCACTGCACACACAAGCCCGGTGCTCCCCGGTTTCTTTCTCCGCCTGCCGTTGTCTGGACAGAAGAGAAGCCCAGCCACGGCATCCTACTCGGCCGCTTTTCGGCGTGTGCACTGCCCGCATACACACGGGTGCTGTGCTCGGCTTTCCCTCGGCTCCAGGCACAAGGGTGCTTTCTCAGTTTTGCAGCGTCCCCGGTTCCCCACGTTGCCCTCGCTCAGCGAAACGTGCCGGGGGAGAAGCACTTGCTGGATGAGTCTTTCCGTGTGCAAGACTTTGAACGCAGCACCACAATCTGGGCCACGAGGAAGCCTTGATGAAGAAGGTGGTTTTGTCCTGGCACCTCTCTCCAGTGCGAGATGCCTGCCGAAGCTCTTTGCCTCTTGCGAGAGTGCGGTGGGCAGCGGGGTAAACTGGAGCCGAGAAGGACCGGGCAGACAGCACCGCCATCCGACAGGTGCTTTGCAGGTTGTGCCGGGGAAAGCGGACTGGCCCTGGCTGGAAGGCGCTGCAGCTAGGCGCTCCCCCAAGTGTCGGAGGCAAAGGCCGCGTGAGCTTGCCGTCCCCGGCACGGCTCTCTGTGCGAGACGTAGCCCAGAAGCTTTCCCTTTCCATTCAGAGCACCAGAGAGGCAGAATGCAGTGGTACGTATTGCTCAGGAGGAAAGGGGCACGGCCCGGCCGCGTTCGGGCAGAAGCAGCGCGCTGGAGCGCTTCGCTGCCGGCACAGAGTTCCGGGCGAGAGGCAGACGACCGGTCCGCCTCCGGGAGAACGAAGGTACGGCGTGCTCGAAAAGGCGAGGAACGAAGCCGCGGAGCACCGGGCTCGGGTGCGCGTCGTCCGGGCTTGCGAGACGAGCGTGGCTGCCACTCTCCTGCCTGCAGAATTCACCTTACAGCCTCAGGAAGGAGGACGACGCGCCACAGTTACTTGTGCTGCTGCTGCTGCCTAGTCCTCTTGCAGAGCTCTGTGGAGGCAAATGCACTTCCCTTCCGTCTCCGAGTTTCGGAGAACACGATGGTAGGGTGCAGCGGAGCAGGGAAGTACAGAAGTGCACCGCTGAGATTGCTGTTGCTTACGTGCAGAAGGCGAAGGTGCAAGCCAGCACTGGCTTTTGCTTCTAGAGCCGTTCTCCAGGAGAGCAGCTGCTGGAGGTTGACGGCGGTAGCTGCGAGGCTGAAAAACAAGGCAGGACGTCGGGCTTAGAAGAAAGGCACAGGGGCCACAGTGTGATGTGCGCTTTTGGAAGGCTGCTCGGAGAAGGGGCACTTTCGGAGAGCTTTCTGCTTTGACCTGTGCTCCTGGCCGAGCTCTAGCTGCTGGGACTCTGAAAGGCTGAATGACTAGGAAAGTGCTTGTGTCCACGCTGTGGATTGAGCACGATCCTTTTTGCAGCAGCGAGAACACACTCGGCCCACTGGGCTCGTGAACGAGCGTTTACCAGACGTCTGCAATTCGGTGCACTGCACACACAAGCCCGGTGCTCCCCGGTTTCTTTCTCCGCCTGCCGTTGTCTGGACAGAAGAGAAGCCCAGCCACGGCATCCTACTCGGCCGCTTTTCGGCGTGTGCACTGCCCGCATACACACGGGTGCTGTGCTCGGCTTTCCCTCGGCTCCAGGCACAAGGGTGCTTTCTCAGTTTTGCAGCGTCCCCGGTTCCCCACGTTGCCCTCGCTCAGCGAAACGTGCCGGGGGAGAAGCACTTGCTGGATGAGTCTTTCCGTGTGCAAGACTTTGAACGCAGCACCACAATCTGGGCCACGAGGAAGCCTTGATGAAGAAGGTGGTTTTGTCCTGGCACCTCTCTCCAGTGCGAGATGCCTGCCGAAGCTCTTTGCCTCTTGCGAGAGTGCGGTGGGCAGCGGGGTAAACTGGAGCCGAGAAGGACCGGGCAGACAGCACCGCCATCCGACAGGTGCTTTGCAGGTTGTGCCGGGGAAAGCGGACTGGCCCTGGCTGGAAGGCGCTGCAGCTAGGCGCTCCCCCAAGTGTCGGAGGCAAAGGCCGCGTGAGCTTGCCGTCCCCGGCACGGCTCTCTGTGCGAGACGTAGCCCAGAAGCTTTCCCTTTCCATTCAGAGCACCAGAGAGGCAGAATGCAGTGGTACGTATTGCTCAGGAGGAAAGGGGCACGGCCCGGCCGCGTTCGGGCAGAAGCAGCGCGCTGGAGCGCTTCGCTGCCGGCACAGAGTTCCGGGCGAGAGGCAGACGACCGGTCCGCCTCCGGGAGAACGAAGGTACGGCGTGCTCGAAAAGGCGAGGAACGAAGCCGCGGAGCACCGGGCTCGGGTGCGCGTCGTCCGGGCTTGCGAGACGAGCGTGGCTGCCACTCTCCTGCCTGCAGAATTCACCTTACAGCCTCAGGAAGGAGGACGACGCGCCACAGTTACTTGTGCTGCTGCTGCTGCCTAGTCCTCTTGCAGAGCTCTGTGGAGGCAAATGCACTTCCCTTCCGTCTCCGAGTTTCGGAGAACACGATGGTAGGGTGCAGCGGAGCAGGGAAGTACAGAAGTGCACCGCTGAGATTGCTGTTGCTTACGTGCAGAAGGCGAAGGTGCAAGCCAGCACTGGCTTTTGCTTCTAGAGCCGTTCTCCAGGAGAGCAGCTGCTGGAGGTTGACGGCGGTAGCTGCGAGGCTGAAAAACAAGGCAGGACGTCGGGCTTAGAAGAAAGGCACAGGGGCCACAGTGTGATGTGCGCTTTTGGAAGGCTGCTCGGAGAAGGGGCACTTTCGGAGAGCTTTCTGCTTTGACCTGTGCTCCTGGCCGAGCTCTAGCTGCTGGGACTCTGAAAGGCTGAATGACTAGGAAAGTGCTTGTGTCCACGCTGTGGATTGAGCACGATCCTTTTTGCAGCAGCGAGAACACACTCGGCCCACTGGGCTCGTGAACGAGCGTTTACCAGACGTCTGCAATTCGGTGCACTGCACACACAAGCCCGGTGCTCCCCGGTTTCTTTCTCCGCCTGCCGTTGTCTGGACAGAAGAGAAGCCCAGCCACGGCATCCTACTCGGCCGCTTTTCGGCGTGTGCACTGCCCGCATACACACGGGTGCTGTGCTCGGCTTTCCCTCGGCTCCAGGCACAAGGGTGCTTTCTCAGTTTTGCAGCGTCCCCGGTTCCCCACGTTGCCCTCGCTCAGCGAAACGTGCCGGGGGAGAAGCACTTGCTGGATGAGTCTTTCCGTGTGCAAGACTTTGAACGCAGCACCACAATCTGGGCCACGAGGAAGCCTTGATGAAGAAGGTGGTTTTGTCCTGGCACCTCTCTCCAGTGCGAGATGCCTGCCGAAGCTCTTTGCCTCTTGCGAGAGTGCGGTGGGCAGCGGGGTAAACTGGAGCCGAGAAGGACCGGGCAGACAGCACCGCCATCCGACAGGTGCTTTGCAGGTTGTGCCGGGGAAAGCGGACTGGCCCTGGCTGGAAGGCGCTGCAGCTAGGCGCTCCCCCAAGTGTCGGAGGCAAAGGCCGCGTGAGCTTGCCGTCCCCGGCACGGCTCTCTGTGCGAGACGTAGCCCAGAAGCTTTCCCTTTCCATTCAGAGCACCAGAGAGGCAGAATGCAGTGGTACGTATTGCTCAGGAGGAAAGGGGCACGGCCCGGCCGCGTTCGGGCAGAAGCAGCGCGCTGGAGCGCTTCGCTGCCGGCACAGAGTTCCGGGCGAGAGGCAGACGACCGGTCCGCCTCCGGGAGAACGAAGGTACGGCGTGCTCGAAAAGGCGAGGAACGAAGCCGCGGAGCACCGGGCTCGGGTGCGCGTCGTCCGGGCTTGCGAGACGAGCGTGGCTGCCACTCTCCTGCCTGCAGAATTCACCTTACAGCCTCAGGAAGGAGGACGACGCGCCACAGTTACTTGTGCTGCTGCTGCTGCCTAGTCCTCTTGCAGAGCTCTGTGGAGGCAAATGCACTTCCCTTCCGTCTCCGAGTTTCGGAGAACACGATGGTAGGGTGCAGCGGAGCAGGGAAGTACAGAAGTGCACCGCTGAGATTGCTGTTGCTTACGTGCAGAAGGCGAAGGTGCAAGCCAGCACTGGCTTTTGCTTCTAGAGCCGTTCTCCAGGAGAGCAGCTGCTGGAGGTTGACGGCGGTAGCTGCGAGGCTGAAAAACAAGGCAGGACGTCGGGCTTAGAAGAAAGGCACAGGGGCCACAGTGTGATGTGCGCTTTTGGAAGGCTGCTCGGAGAAGGGGCACTTTCGGAGAGCTTTCTGCTTTGACCTGTGCTCCTGGCCGAGCTCTAGCTGCTGGGACTCTGAAAGGCTGAATGACTAGGAAAGTGCTTGTGTCCACGCTGTGGATTGAGCACGATCCTTTTTGCAGCAGCGAGAACACACTCGGCCCACTGGGCTCGTGAACGAGCGTTTACCAGACGTCTGCAATTCGGTGCACTGCACACACAAGCCCGGTGCTCCCCGGTTTCTTTCTCCGCCTGCCGTTGTCTGGACAGAAGAGAAGCCCAGCCACGGCATCCTACTCGGCCGCTTTTCGGCGTGTGCACTGCCCGCATACACACGGGTGCTGTGCTCGGCTTTCCCTCGGCTCCAGGCACAAGGGTGCTTTCTCAGTTTTGCAGCGTCCCCGGTTCCCCACGTTGCCCTCGCTCAGCGAAACGTGCCGGGGGAGAAGCACTTGCTGGATGAGTCTTTCCGTGTGCAAGACTTTGAACGCAGCACCACAATCTGGGCCACGAGGAAGCCTTGATGAAGAAGGTGGTTTTGTCCTGGCACCTCTCTCCAGTGCGAGATGCCTGCCGAAGCTCTTTGCCTCTTGCGAGAGTGCGGTGGGCAGCGGGGTAAACTGGAGCCGAGAAGGACCGGGCAGACAGCACCGCCATCCGACAGGTGCTTTGCAGGTTGTGCCGGGGAAAGCGGACTGGCCCTGGCTGGAAGGCGCTGCAGCTAGGCGCTCCCCCAAGTGTCGGAGGCAAAGGCCGCGTGAGCTTGCCGTCCCCGGCACGGCTCTCTGTGCGAGACGTAGCCCAGAAGCTTTCCCTTTCCATTCAGAGCACCAGAGAGGCAGAATGCAGTGGTACGTATTGCTCAGGAGGAAAGGGGCACGGCCCGGCCGCGTTCGGGCAGAAGCAGCGCGCTGGAGCGCTTCGCTGCCGGCACAGAGTTCCGGGCGAGAGGCAGACGACCGGTCCGCCTCCGGGAGAACGAAGGTACGGCGTGCTCGAAAAGGCGAGGAACGAAGCCGCGGAGCACCGGGCTCGGGTGCGCGTCGTCCGGGCTTGCGAGACGAGCGTGGCTGCCACTCTCCTGCCTGCAGAATTCACCTTACAGCCTCAGGAAGGAGGACGACGCGCCACAGTTACTTGTGCTGCTGCTGCTGCCTAGTCCTCTTGCAGAGCTCTGTGGAGGCAAATGCACTTCCCTTCCGTCTCCGAGTTTCGGAGAACACGATGGTAGGGTGCAGCGGAGCAGGGAAGTACAGAAGTGCACCGCTGAGATTGCTGTTGCTTACGTGCAGAAGGCGAAGGTGCAAGCCAGCACTGGCTTTTGCTTCTAGAGCCGTTCTCCAGGAGAGCAGCTGCTGGAGGTTGACGGCGGTAGCTGCGAGGCTGAAAAACAAGGCAGGACGTCGGGCTTAGAAGAAAGGCACAGGGGCCACAGTGTGATGTGCGCTTTTGGAAGGCTGCTCGGAGAAGGGGCACTTTCGGAGAGCTTTCTGCTTTGACCTGTGCTCCTGGCCGAGCTCTAGCTGCTGGGACTCTGAAAGGCTGAATGACTAGGAAAGTGCTTGTGTCCACGCTGTGGATTGAGCACGATCCTTTTTGCAGCAGCGAGAACACACTCGGCCCACTGGGCTCGTGAACGAGCGTTTACCAGACGTCTGCAATTCGGTGCACTGCACACACAAGCCCGGTGCTCCCCGGTTTCTTTCTCCGCCTGCCGTTGTCTGGACAGAAGAGAAGCCCAGCCACGGCATCCTACTCGGCCGCTTTTCGGCGTGTGCACTGCCCGCATACACACGGGTGCTGTGCTCGGCTTTCCCTCGGCTCCAGGCACAAGGGTGCTTTCTCAGTTTTGCAGCGTCCCCGGTTCCCCACGTTGCCCTCGCTCAGCGAAACGTGCCGGGGGAGAAGCACTTGCTGGATGAGTCTTTCCGTGTGCAAGACTTTGAACGCAGCACCACAATCTGGGCCACGAGGAAGCCTTGATGAAGAAGGTGGTTTTGTCCTGGCACCTCTCTCCAGTGCGAGATGCCTGCCGAAGCTCTTTGCCTCTTGCGAGAGTGCGGTGGGCAGCGGGGTAAACTGGAGCCGAGAAGGACCGGGCAGACAGCACCGCCATCCGACAGGTGCTTTGCAGGTTGTGCCGGGGAAAGCGGACTGGCCCTGGCTGGAAGGCGCTGCAGCTAGGCGCTCCCCCAAGTGTCGGAGGCAAAGGCCGCGTGAGCTTGCCGTCCCCGGCACGGCTCTCTGTGCGAGACGTAGCCCAGAAGCTTTCCCTTTCCATTCAGAGCACCAGAGAGGCAGAATGCAGTGGTACGTATTGCTCAGGAGGAAAGGGGCACGGCCCGGCCGCGTTCGGGCAGAAGCAGCGCGCTGGAGCGCTTCGCTGCCGGCACAGAGTTCCGGGCGAGAGGCAGACGACCGGTCCGCCTCCGGGAGAACGAAGGTACGGCGTGCTCGAAAAGGCGAGGAACGAAGCCGCGGAGCACCGGGCTCGGGTGCGCGTCGTCCGGGCTTGCGAGACGAGCGTGGCTGCCACTCTCCTGCCTGCAGAATTCACCTTACAGCCTCAGGAAGGAGGACGACGCGCCACAGTTACTTGTGCTGCTGCTGCTGCCTAGTCCTCTTGCAGAGCTCTGTGGAGGCAAATGCACTTCCCTTCCGTCTCCGAGTTTCGGAGAACACGATGGTAGGGTGCAGCGGAGCAGGGAAGTACAGAAGTGCACCGCTGAGATTGCTGTTGCTTACGTGCAGAAGGCGAAGGTGCAAGCCAGCACTGGCTTTTGCTTCTAGAGCCGTTCTCCAGGAGAGCAGCTGCTGGAGGTTGACGGCGGTAGCTGCGAGGCTGAAAAACAAGGCAGGACGTCGGGCTTAGAAGAAAGGCACAGGGGCCACAGTGTGATGTGCGCTTTTGGAAGGCTGCTCGGAGAAGGGGCACTTTCGGAGAGCTTTCTGCTTTGACCTGTGCTCCTGGCCGAGCTCTAGCTGCTGGGACTCTGAAAGGCTGAATGACTAGGAAAGTGCTTGTGTCCACGCTGTGGATTGAGCACGATCCTTTTTGCAGCAGCGAGAACACACTCGGCCCACTGGGCTCGTGAACGAGCGTTTACCAGACGTCTGCAATTCGGTGCACTGCACACACAAGCCCGGTGCTCCCCGGTTTCTTTCTCCGCCTGCCGTTGTCTGGACAGAAGAGAAGCCCAGCCACGGCATCCTACTCGGCCGCTTTTCGGCGTGTGCACTGCCCGCATACACACGGGTGCTGTGCTCGGCTTTCCCTCGGCTCCAGGCACAAGGGTGCTTTCTCAGTTTTGCAGCGTCCCCGGTTCCCCACGTTGCCCTCGCTCAGCGAAACGTGCCGGGGGAGAAGCACTTGCTGGATGAGTCTTTCCGTGTGCAAGACTTTGAACGCAGCACCACAATCTGGGCCACGAGGAAGCCTTGATGAAGAAGGTGGTTTTGTCCTGGCACCTCTCTCCAGTGCGAGATGCCTGCCGAAGCTCTTTGCCTCTTGCGAGAGTGCGGTGGGCAGCGGGGTAAACTGGAGCCGAGAAGGACCGGGCAGACAGCACCGCCATCCGACAGGTGCTTTGCAGGTTGTGCCGGGGAAAGCGGACTGGCCCTGGCTGGAAGGCGCTGCAGCTAGGCGCTCCCCCAAGTGTCGGAGGCAAAGGCCGCGTGAGCTTGCCGTCCCCGGCACGGCTCTCTGTGCGAGACGTAGCCCAGAAGCTTTCCCTTTCCATTCAGAGCACCAGAGAGGCAGAATGCAGTGGTACGTATTGCTCAGGAGGAAAGGGGCACGGCCCGGCCGCGTTCGGGCAGAAGCAGCGCGCTGGAGCGCTTCGCTGCCGGCACAGAGTTCCGGGCGAGAGGCAGACGACCGGTCCGCCTCCGGGAGAACGAAGGTACGGCGTGCTCGAAAAGGCGAGGAACGAAGCCGCGGAGCACCGGGCTCGGGTGCGCGTCGTCCGGGCTTGCGAGACGAGCGTGGCTGCCACTCTCCTGCCTGCAGAATTCACCTTACAGCCTCAGGAAGGAGGACGACGCGCCACAGTTACTTGTGCTGCTGCTGCTGCCTAGTCCTCTTGCAGAGCTCTGTGGAGGCAAATGCACTTCCCTTCCGTCTCCGAGTTTCGGAGAACACGATGGTAGGGTGCAGCGGAGCAGGGAAGTACAGAAGTGCACCGCTGAGATTGCTGTTGCTTACGTGCAGAAGGCGAAGGTGCAAGCCAGCACTGGCTTTTGCTTCTAGAGCCGTTCTCCAGGAGAGCAGCTGCTGGAGGTTGACGGCGGTAGCTGCGAGGCTGAAAAACAAGGCAGGACGTCGGGCTTAGAAGAAAGGCACAGGGGCCACAGTGTGATGTGCGCTTTTGGAAGGCTGCTCGGAGAAGGGGCACTTTCGGAGAGCTTTCTGCTTTGACCTGTGCTCCTGGCCGAGCTCTAGCTGCTGGGACTCTGAAAGGCTGAATGACTAGGAAAGTGCTTGTGTCCACGCTGTGGATTGAGCACGATCCTTTTTGCAGCAGCGAGAACACACTCGGCCCACTGGGCTCGTGAACGAGCGTTTACCAGACGTCTGCAATTCGGTGCACTGCACACACAAGCCCGGTGCTCCCCGGTTTCTTTCTCCGCCTGCCGTTGTCTGGACAGAAGAGAAGCCCAGCCACGGCATCCTACTCGGCCGCTTTTCGGCGTGTGCACTGCCCGCATACACACGGGTGCTGTGCTCGGCTTTCCCTCGGCTCCAGGCACAAGGGTGCTTTCTCAGTTTTGCAGCGTCCCCGGTTCCCCACGTTGCCCTCGCTCAGCGAAACGTGCCGGGGGAGAAGCACTTGCTGGATGAGTCTTTCCGTGTGCAAGACTTTGAACGCAGCACCACAATCTGGGCCACGAGGAAGCCTTGATGAAGAAGGTGGTTTTGTCCTGGCACCTCTCTCCAGTGCGAGATGCCTGCCGAAGCTCTTTGCCTCTTGCGAGAGTGCGGTGGGCAGCGGGGTAAACTGGAGCCGAGAAGGACCGGGCAGACAGCACCGCCATCCGACAGGTGCTTTGCAGGTTGTGCCGGGGAAAGCGGACTGGCCCTGGCTGGAAGGCGCTGCAGCTAGGCGCTCCCCCAAGTGTCGGAGGCAAAGGCCGCGTGAGCTTGCCGTCCCCGGCACGGCTCTCTGTGCGAGACGTAGCCCAGAAGCTTTCCCTTTCCATTCAGAGCACCAGAGAGGCAGAATGCAGTGGTACGTATTGCTCAGGAGGAAAGGGGCACGGCCCGGCCGCGTTCGGGCAGAAGCAGCGCGCTGGAGCGCTTCGCTGCCGGCACAGAGTTCCGGGCGAGAGGCAGACGACCGGTCCGCCTCCGGGAGAACGAAGGTACGGCGTGCTCGAAAAGGCGAGGAACGAAGCCGCGGAGCACCGGGCTCGGGTGCGCGTCGTCCGGGCTTGCGAGACAAGCGTGGCTGCCACTCTCCTGCCTGCAGAATTCACCTTACAGCCTCAGGAAGGAGGACGACGCGCCACAGTTACTTGTGCTGCTGCTGCTGCCTAGTCCTCTTGCAGAGCTCTGTGGAGGCAAATGCACTTCCCTTCCGTCTCCGAGTTTCGGAGAACACGATGGTAGGGTGCAGCGGAGCAGGGAAGTACAGAAGTGCACCGCTGAGATTGCTGTTGCTTACGTGCAGAAGGCGAAGGTGCAAGCCAGCACTGGCTTTTGCTTCTAGAGCCGTTCTCCAGGAGAGCAGCTGCTGGAGGTTGACGGCGGTAGCTGCGAGGCTGAAAAACAAGGCAGGACGTCGGGCTTAGAAGAAAGGCACAGGGGCCACAGTGTGATGTGCGCTTTTGGAAGGCTGCTCGGAGAAGGGGCACTTTCGGAGAGCTTTCTGCTTTGACCTGTGCTCCTGGCCGAGCTCTAGCTGCTGGGACTCTGAAAGGCTGAATGACTAGGAAAGTGCTTGTGTCCACGCTGTGGATTGAGCACGATCCTTTTTGCAGCAGCGAGAACACACTCGGCCCACTGGGCTCGTGAACGAGCGTTTACCAGACGTCTGCAATTCGGTGCACTGCACACACAAGCCCGGTGCTCCCCGGTTTCTTTCTCCGCCTGCCGTTGTCTGGACAGAAGAGAAGCCCAGCCACGGCATCCTACTCGGCCGCTTTTCGGCGTGTGCACTGCCCGCATACACACGGGTGCTGTGCTCGGCTTTCCCTCGGCTCCAGGCACAAGGGTGCTTTCTCAGTTTTGCAGCGTCCCCGGTTCCCCACGTTGCCCTCGCTCAGCGAAACGTGCCGGGGGAGAAGCACTTGCTGGATGAGTCTTTCCGTGTGCAAGACTTTGAACGCAGCACCACAATCTGGGCCACGAGGAAGCCTTGATGAAGAAGGTGGTTTTGTCCTGGCACCTCTCTCCAGTGCGAGATGCCTGCCGAAGCTCTTTGCCTCTTGCGAGAGTGCGGTGGGCAGCGGGGTAAACTGGAGCCGAGAAGGACCGGGCAGACAGCACCGCCATCCGACAGGTGCTTTGCAGGTTGTGCCGGGGAAAGCGGACTGGCCCTGGCTGGAAGGCGCTGCAGCTAGGCGCTCCCCCAAGTGTCGGAGGCAAAGGCCGCGTGAGCTTGCCGTCCCCGGCACGGCTCTCTGTGCGAGACGTAGCCCAGAAGCTTTCCCTTTCCATTCAGAGCACCAGAGAGGCAGAATGCAGTGGTACGTATTGCTCAGGAGGAAAGGGGCACGGCCCGGCCGCGTTCGGGCAGAAGCAGCGCGCTGGAGCGCTTCGCTGCCGGCACAGAGTTCCGGGCGAGAGGCAGACGACCGGTCCGCCTCCGGGAGAACGAAGGTACGGCGTGCTCGAAAAGGCGAGGAACGAAGCCGCGGAGCACCGGGCTCGGGTGCGCGTCGTCCGGGCTTGCGAGACGAGCGTGGCTGCCACTCTCCTGCCTGCAGAATTCACCTTACAGCCTCAGGAAGGAGGACGACGCGCCACAGTTACTTGTGCTGCTGCTGCTGCCTAGTCCTCTTGCAGAGCTCTGTGGAGGCAAATGCACTTCCCTTCCGTCTCCGAGTTTCGGAGAACACGATGGTAGGGTGCAGCGGAGCAGGGAAGTACAGAAGTGCACCGCTGAGATTGCTGTTGCTTACGTGCAGAAGGCGAAGGTGCAAGCCAGCACTGGCTTTTGCTTCTAGAGCCGTTCTCCAGGAGAGCAGCTGCTGGAGGTTGACGGCGGTAGCTGCGAGGCTGAAAAACAAGGCAGGACGTCGGGCTTAGAAGAAAGGCACAGGGGCCACAGTGTGATGTGCGCTTTTGGAAGGCTGCTCGGAGAAGGGGCACTTTCGGAGAGCTTTCTGCTTTGACCTGTGCTCCTGGCCGAGCTCTAGCTGCTGGGACTCTGAAAGGCTGAATGACTAGGAAAGTGCTTGTGTCCACGCTGTGGATTGAGCACGATCCTTTTTGCAGCAGCGAGAACACACTCGGCCCACTGGGCTCGTGAACGAGCGTTTACCAGACGTCTGCAATTCGGTGCACTGCACACACAAGCCCGGTGCTCCCCGGTTTCTTTCTCCGCCTGCCGTTGTCTGGACAGAAGAGAAGCCCAGCCACGGCATCCTACTCGGCCGCTTTTCGGCGTGTGCACTGCCCGCATACACACGGGTGCTGTGCTCGGCTTTCCCTCGGCTCCAGGCACAAGGGTGCTTTCTCAGTTTTGCAGCGTCCCCGGTTCCCCACGTTGCCCTCGCTCAGCGAAACGTGCCGGGGGAGAAGCACTTGCTGGATGAGTCTTTCCGTGTGCAAGACTTTGAACGCAGCACCACAATCTGGGCCACGAGGAAGCCTTGATGAAGAAGGTGGTTTTGTCCTGGCACCTCTCTCCAGTGCGAGATGCCTGCCGAAGCTCTTTGCCTCTTGCGAGAGTGCGGTGGGCAGCGGGGTAAACTGGAGCCGAGAAGGACCGGGCAGACAGCACCGCCATCCGACAGGTGCTTTGCAGGTTGTGCCGGGGAAAGCGGACTGGCCCTGGCTGGAAGGCGCTGCAGCTAGGCGCTCCCCCAAGTGTCGGAGGCAAAGGCCGCGTGAGCTTGCCGTCCCCGGCACGGCTCTCTGTGCGAGACGTAGCCCAGAAGCTTTCCCTTTCCATTCAGAGCACCAGAGAGGCAGAATGCAGTGGTACGTATTGCTCAGGAGGAAAGGGGCACGGCCCGGCCGCGTTCGGGCAGAAGCAGCGCGCTGGAGCGCTTCGCTGCCGGCACAGAGTTCCGGGCGAGAGGCAGACGACCGGTCCGCCTCCGGGAGAACGAAGGTACGGCGTGCTCGAAAAGGCGAGGAACGAAGCCGCGGAGCACCGGGCTCGGGTGCGCGTCGTCCGGGCTTGCGAGACGAGCGTGGCTGCCACTCTCCTGCCTGCAGAATTCACCTTACAGCCTCAGGAAGGAGGACGACGCGCCACAGTTACTTGTGCTGCTGCTGCTGCCTAGTCCTCTTGCAGAGCTCTGTGGAGGCAAATGCACTTCCCTTCCGTCTCCGAGTTTCGGAGAACACGATGGTAGGGTGCAGCGGAGCAGGGAAGTACAGAAGTGCACCGCTGAGATTGCTGTTGCTTACGTGCAGAAGGCGAAGGTGCAAGCCAGCACTGGCTTTTGCTTCTAGAGCCGTTCTCCAGGAGAGCAGCTGCTGGAGGTTGACGGCGGTAGCTGCGAGGCTGAAAAACAAGGCAGGACGTCGGGCTTAGAAGAAAGGCACAGGGGCCACAGTGTGATGTGCGCTTTTGGAAGGCTGCTCGGAGAAGGGGCACTTTCGGAGAGCTTTCTGCTTTGACCTGTGCTCCTGGCCGAGCTCTAGCTGCTGGGACTCTGAAAGGCTGAATGACTAGGAAAGTGCTTGTGTCCACGCTGTGGATTGAGCACGATCCTTTTTGCAGCAGCGAGAACACACTCGGCCCACTGGGCTCGTGAACGAGCGTTTACCAGACGTCTGCAATTCGGTGCACTGCACACACAAGCCCGGTGCTCCCCGGTTTCTTTCTCCGCCTGCCGTTGTCTGGACAGAAGAGAAGCCCAGCCACGGCATCCTACTCGGCCGCTTTTCGGCGTGTGCACTGCCCGCATACACACGGGTGCTGTGCTCGGCTTTCCCTCGGCTCCAGGCACAAGGGTGCTTTCTCAGTTTTGCAGCGTCCCCGGTTCCCCACGTTGCCCTCGCTCAGCGAAACGTGCCGGGGGAGAAGCACTTGCTGGATGAGTCTTTCCGTGTGCAAGACTTTGAACGCAGCACCACAATCTGGGCCACGAGGAAGCCTTGATGAAGAAGGTGGTTTTGTCCTGGCACCTCTCTCCAGTGCGAGATGCCTGCCGAAGCTCTTTGCCTCTTGCGAGAGTGCGGTGGGCAGCGGGGTAAACTGGAGCCGAGAAGGACCGGGCAGACAGCACCGCCATCCGACAGGTGCTTTGCAGGTTGTGCCGGGGAAAGCGGACTGGCCCTGGCTGGAAGGCGCTGCAGCTAGGCGCTCCCCCAAGTGTCGGAGGCAAAGGCCGCGTGAGCTTGCCGTCCCCGGCACGGCTCTCTGTGCGAGACGTAGCCCAGAAGCTTTCCCTTTCCATTCAGAGCACCAGAGAGGCAGAATGCAGTGGTACGTATTGCTCAGGAGGAAAGGGGCACGGCCCGGCCGCGTTCGGGCAGAAGCAGCGCGCTGGAGCGCTTCGCTGCCGGCACAGAGTTCCGGGCGAGAGGCAGACGACCGGTCCGCCTCCGGGAGAACGAAGGTACGGCGTGCTCGAAAAGGCGAGGAACGAAGCCGCGGAGCACCGGGCTCGGGTGCGCGTCGTCCGGGCTTGCGAGACGAGCGTGGCTGCCACTCTCCTGCCTGCAGAATTCACCTTACAGCCTCAGGAAGGAGGACGACGCGCCACAGTTACTTGTGCTGCTGCTGCTGCCTAGTCCTCTTGCAGAGCTCTGTGGAGGCAAATGCACTTCCCTTCCGTCTCCGAGTTTCGGAGAACACGATGGTAGGGTGCAGCGGAGCAGGGAAGTACAGAAGTGCACCGCTGAGATTGCTGTTGCTTACGTGCAGAAGGCGAAGGTGCAAGCCAGCACTGGCTTTTGCTTCTAGAGCCGTTCTCCAGGAGAGCAGCTGCTGGAGGTTGACGGCGGTAGCTGCGAGGCTGAAAAACAAGGCAGGACGTCGGGCTTAGAAGAAAGGCACAGGGGCCACAGTGTGATGTGCGCTTTTGGAAGGCTGCTCGGAGAAGGGGCACTTTCGGAGAGCTTTCTGCTTTGACCTGTGCTCCTGGCCGAGCTCTAGCTGCTGGGACTCTGAAAGGCTGAATGACTAGGAAAGTGCTTGTGTCCACGCTGTGGATTGAGCACGATCCTTTTTGCAGCAGCGAGAACACACTCGGCCCACTGGGCTCGTGAACGAGCGTTTACCAGACGTCTGCAATTCGGTGCACTGCACACACAAGCCCGGTGCTCCCCGGTTTCTTTCTCCGCCTGCCGTTGTCTGGACAGAAGAGAAGCCCAGCCACGGCATCCTACTCGGCCGCTTTTCGGCGTGTGCACTGCCCGCATACACACGGGTGCTGTGCTCGGCTTTCCCTCGGCTCCAGGCACAAGGGTGCTTTCTCAGTTTTGCAGCGTCCCCGGTTCCCCACGTTGCCCTCGCTCAGCGAAACGTGCCGGGGGAGAAGCACTTGCTGGATGAGTCTTTCCGTGTGCAAGACTTTGAACGCAGCACCACAATCTGGGCCACGAGGAAGCCTTGATGAAGAAGGTGGTTTTGTCCTGGCACCTCTCTCCAGTGCGAGATGCCTGCCGAAGCTCTTTGCCTCTTGCGAGAGTGCGGTGGGCAGCGGGGTAAACTGGAGCCGAGAAGGACCGGGCAGACAGCACCGCCATCCGACAGGTGCTTTGCAGGTTGTGCCGGGGAAAGCGGACTGGCCCTGGCTGGAAGGCGCTGCAGCTAGGCGCTCCCCCAAGTGTCGGAGGCAAAGGCCGCGTGAGCTTGCCGTCCCCGGCACGGCTCTCTGTGCGAGACGTAGCCCAGAAGCTTTCCCTTTCCATTCAGAGCACCAGAGAGGCAGAATGCAGTGGTACGTATTGCTCAGGAGGAAAGGGGCACGGCCCGGCCGCGTTCGGGCAGAAGCAGCGCGCTGGAGCGCTTCGCTGCCGGCACAGAGTTCCGGGCGAGAGGCAGACGACCGGTCCGCCTCCGGGAGAACGAAGGTACGGCGTGCTCGAAAAGGCGAGGAACGAAGCCGCGGAGCACCGGGCTCGGGTGCGCGTCGTCCGGGCTTGCGAGACGAGCGTGGCTGCCACTCTCCTGCCTGCAGAATTCACCTTACAGCCTCAGGAAGGAGGACGACGCGCCACAGTTACTTGTGCTGCTGCTGCTGCCTAGTCCTCTTGCAGAGCTCTGTGGAGGCAAATGCACTTCCCTTCCGTCTCCGAGTTTCGGAGAACACGATGGTAGGGTGCAGCGGAGCAGGGAAGTACAGAAGTGCACCGCTGAGATTGCTGTTGCTTACGTGCAGAAGGCGAAGGTGCAAGCCAGCACTGGCTTTTGCTTCTAGAGCCGTTCTCCAGGAGAGCAGCTGCTGGAGGTTGACGGCGGTAGCTGCGAGGCTGAAAAACAAGGCAGGACGTCGGGCTTAGAAGAAAGGCACAGGGGCCACAGTGTGATGTGCGCTTTTGGAAGGCTGCTCGGAGAAGGGGCACTTTCGGAGAGCTTTCTGCTTTGACCTGTGCTCCTGGCCGAGCTCTAGCTGCTGGGACTCTGAAAGGCTGAATGACTAGGAAAGTGCTTGTGTCCACGCTGTGGATTGAGCACGATCCTTTTTGCAGCAGCGAGAACACACTCGGCCCACTGGGCTCGTGAACGAGCGTTTACCAGACGTCTGCAATTCGGTGCACTGCACACACAAGCCCGGTGCTCCCCGGTTTCTTTCTCCGCCTGCCGTTGTCTGGACAGAAGAGAAGCCCAGCCACGGCATCCTACTCGGCCGCTTTTCGGCGTGTGCACTGCCCGCATACACACGGGTGCTGTGCTCGGCTTTCCCTCGGCTCCAGGCACAAGGGTGCTTTCTCAGTTTTGCAGCGTCCCCGGTTCCCCACGTTGCCCTCGCTCAGCGAAACGTGCCGGGGGAGAAGCACTTGCTGGATGAGTCTTTCCGTGTGCAAGACTTTGAACGCAGCACCACAATCTGGGCCACGAGGAAGCCTTGATGAAGAAGGTGGTTTTGTCCTGGCACCTCTCTCCAGTGCGAGATGCCTGCCGAAGCTCTTTGCCTCTTGCGAGAGTGCGGTGGGCAGCGGGGTAAACTGGAGCCGAGAAGGACCGGGCAGACAGCACCGCCATCCGACAGGTGCTTTGCAGGTTGTGCCGGGGAAAGCGGACTGGCCCTGGCTGGAAGGCGCTGCAGCTAGGCGCTCCCCCAAGTGTCGGAGGCAAAGGCCGCGTGAGCTTGCCGTCCCCGGCACGGCTCTCTGTGCGAGACGTAGCCCAGAAGCTTTCCCTTTCCATTCAGAGCACCAGAGAGGCAGAATGCAGTGGTACGTATTGCTCAGGAGGAAAGGGGCACGGCCCGGCCGCGTTCGGGCAGAAGCAGCGCGCTGGAGCGCTTCGCTGCCGGCACAGAGTTCCGGGCGAGAGGCAGACGACCGGTCCGCCTCCGGGAGAACGAAGGTACGGCGTGCTCGAAAAGGCGAGGAACGAAGCCGCGGAGCACCGGGCTCGGGTGCGCGTCGTCCGGGCTTGCGAGACGAGCGTGGCTGCCACTCTCCTGCCTGCAGAATTCACCTTACAGCCTCAGGAAGGAGGACGACGCGCCACAGTTACTTGTGCTGCTGCTGCTGCCTAGTCCTCTTGCAGAGCTCTGTGGAGGCAAATGCACTTCCCTTCCGTCTCCGAGTTTCGGAGAACACGATGGTAGGGTGCAGCGGAGCAGGGAAGTACAGAAGTGCACCGCTGAGATTGCTGTTGCTTACGTGCAGAAGGCGAAGGTGCAAGCCAGCACTGGCTTTTGCTTCTAGAGCCGTTCTCCAGGAGAGCAGCTGCTGGAGGTTGACGGCGGTAGCTGCGAGGCTGAAAAACAAGGCAGGACGTCGGGCTTAGAAGAAAGGCACAGGGGCCACAGTGTGATGTGCGCTTTTGGAAGGCTGCTCGGAGAAGGGGCACTTTCGGAGAGCTTTCTGCTTTGACCTGTGCTCCTGGCCGAGCTCTAGCTGCTGGGACTCTGAAAGGCTGAATGACTAGGAAAGTGCTTGTGTCCACGCTGTGGATTGAGCACGATCCTTTTTGCAGCAGCGAGAACACACTCGGCCCACTGGGCTCGTGAACGAGCGTTTACCAGACGTCTGCAATTCGGTGCACTGCACACACAAGCCCGGTGCTCCCCGGTTTCTTTCTCCGCCTGCCGTTGTCTGGACAGAAGAGAAGCCCAGCCACGGCATCCTACTCGGCCGCTTTTCGGCGTGTGCACTGCCCGCATACACACGGGTGCTGTGCTCGGCTTTCCCTCGGCTCCAGGCACAAGGGTGCTTTCTCAGTTTTGCAGCGTCCCCGGTTCCCCACGTTGCCCTCGCTCAGCGAAACGTGCCGGGGGAGAAGCACTTGCTGGATGAGTCTTTCCGTGTGCAAGACTTTGAACGCAGCACCACAATCTGGGCCACGAGGAAGCCTTGATGAAGAAGGTGGTTTTGTCCTGGCACCTCTCTCCAGTGCGAGATGCCTGCCGAAGCTCTTTGCCTCTTGCGAGAGTGCGGTGGGCAGCGGGGTAAACTGGAGCCGAGAAGGACCGGGCAGACAGCACCGCCATCCGACAGGTGCTTTGCAGGTTGTGCCGGGGAAAGCGGACTGGCCCTGGCTGGAAGGCGCTGCAGCTAGGCGCTCCCCCAAGTGTCGGAGGCAAAGGCCGCGTGAGCTTGCCGTCCCCGGCACGGCTCTCTGTGCGAGACGTAGCCCAGAAGCTTTCCCTTTCCATTCAGAGCACCAGAGAGGCAGAATGCAGTGGTACGTATTGCTCAGGAGGAAAGGGGCACGGCCCGGCCGCGTTCGGGCAGAAGCAGCGCGCTGGAGCGCTTCGCTGCCGGCACAGAGTTCCGGGCGAGAGGCAGACGACCGGTCCGCCTCCGGGAGAACGAAGGTACGGCGTGCTCGAAAAGGCGAGGAACGAAGCCGCGGAGCACCGGGCTCGGGTGCGCGTCGTCCGGGCTTGCGAGACGAGCGTGGCTGCCACTCTCCTGCCTGCAGAATTCACCTTACAGCCTCAGGAAGGAGGACGACGCGCCACAGTTACTTGTGCTGCTGCTGCTGCCTAGTCCTCTTGCAGAGCTCTGTGGAGGCAAATGCACTTCCCTTCCGTCTCCGAGTTTCGGAGAACACGATGGTAGGGTGCAGCGGAGCAGGGAAGTACAGAAGTGCACCGCTGAGATTGCTGTTGCTTACGTGCAGAAGGCGAAGGTGCAAGCCAGCACTGGCTTTTGCTTCTAGAGCCGTTCTCCAGGAGAGCAGCTGCTGGAGGTTGACGGCGGTAGCTGCGAGGCTGAAAAACAAGGCAGGACGTCGGGCTTAGAAGAAAGGCACAGGGGCCACAGTGTGATGTGCGCTTTTGGAAGGCTGCTCGGAGAAGGGGCACTTTCGGAGAGCTTTCTGCTTTGACCTGTGCTCCTGGCCGAGCTCTAGCTGCTGGGACTCTGAAAGGCTGAATGACTAGGAAAGTGCTTGTGTCCACGCTGTGGATTGAGCACGATCCTTTTTGCAGCAGCGAGAACACACTCGGCCCACTGGGCTCGTGAACGAGCGTTTACCAGACGTCTGCAATTCGGTGCACTGCACACACAAGCCCGGTGCTCCCCGGTTTCTTTCTCCGCCTGCCGTTGTCTGGACAGAAGAGAAGCCCAGCCACGGCATCCTACTCGGCCGCTTTTCGGCGTGTGCACTGCCCGCATACACACGGGTGCTGTGCTCGGCTTTCCCTCGGCTCCAGGCACAAGGGTGCTTTCTCAGTTTTGCAGCGTCCCCGGTTCCCCACGTTGCCCTCGCTCAGCGAAACGTGCCGGGGGAGAAGCACTTGCTGGATGAGTCTTTCCGTGTGCAAGACTTTGAACGCAGCACCACAATCTGGGCCACGAGGAAGCCTTGATGAAGAAGGTGGTTTTGTCCTGGCACCTCTCTCCAGTGCGAGATGCCTGCCGAAGCTCTTTGCCTCTTGCGAGAGTGCGGTGGGCAGCGGGGTAAACTGGAGCCGAGAAGGACCGGGCAGACAGCACCGCCATCCGACAGGTGCTTTGCAGGTTGTGCCGGGGAAAGCGGACTGGCCCTGGCTGGAAGGCGCTGCAGCTAGGCGCTCCCCCAAGTGTCGGAGGCAAAGGCCGCGTGAGCTTGCCGTCCCCGGCACGGCTCTCTGTGCGAGACGTAGCCCAGAAGCTTTCCCTTTCCATTCAGAGCACCAGAGAGGCAGAATGCAGTGGTACGTATTGCTCAGGAGGAAAGGGGCACGGCCCGGCCGCGTTCGGGCAGAAGCAGCGCGCTGGAGCGCTTCGCTGCCGGCACAGAGTTCCGGGCGAGAGGCAGACGACCGGTCCGCCTCCGGGAGAACGAAGGTACGGCGTGCTCGAAAAGGCGAGGAACGAAGCCGCGGAGCACCGGGCTCGGGTGCGCGTCGTCCGGGCTTGCGAGACGAGCGTGGCTGCCACTCTCCTGCCTGCAGAATTCACCTTACAGCCTCAGGAAGGAGGACGACGCGCCACAGTTACTTGTGCTGCTGCTGCTGCCTAGTCCTCTTGCAGAGCTCTGTGGAGGCAAATGCACTTCCCTTCCGTCTCCGAGTTTCGGAGAACACGATGGTAGGGTGCAGCGGAGCAGGGAAGTACAGAAGTGCACCGCTGAGATTGCTGTTGCTTACGTGCAGAAGGCGAAGGTGCAAGCCAGCACTGGCTTTTGCTTCTAGAGCCGTTCTCCAGGAGAGCAGCTGCTGGAGGTTGACGGCGGTAGCTGCGAGGCTGAAAAACAAGGCAGGACGTCGGGCTTAGAAGAAAGGCACAGGGGCCACAGTGTGATGTGCGCTTTTGGAAGGCTGCTCGGAGAAGGGGCACTTTCGGAGAGCTTTCTGCTTTGACCTGTGCTCCTGGCCGAGCTCTAGCTGCTGGGACTCTGAAAGGCTGAATGACTAGGAAAGTGCTTGTGTCCACGCTGTGGATTGAGCACGATCCTTTTTGCAGCAGCGAGAACACACTCGGCCCACTGGGCTCGTGAACGAGCGTTTACCAGACGTCTGCAATTCGGTGCACTGCACACACAAGCCCGGTGCTCCCCGGTTTCTTTCTCCGCCTGCCGTTGTCTGGACAGAAGAGAAGCCCAGCCACGGCATCCTACTCGGCCGCTTTTCGGCGTGTGCACTGCCCGCATACACACGGGTGCTGTGCTCGGCTTTCCCTCGGCTCCAGGCACAAGGGTGCTTTCTCAGTTTTGCAGCGTCCCCGGTTCCCCACGTTGCCCTCGCTCAGCGAAACGTGCCGGGGGAGAAGCACTTGCTGGATGAGTCTTTCCGTGTGCAAGACTTTGAACGCAGCACCACAATCTGGGCCACGAGGAAGCCTTGATGAAGAAGGTGGTTTTGTCCTGGCACCTCTCTCCAGTGCGAGATGCCTGCCGAAGCTCTTTGCCTCTTGCGAGAGTGCGGTGGGCAGCGGGGTAAACTGGAGCCGAGAAGGACCGGGCAGACAGCACCGCCATCCGACAGGTGCTTTGCAGGTTGTGCCGGGGAAAGCGGACTGGCCCTGGCTGGAAGGCGCTGCAGCTAGGCGCTCCCCCAAGTGTCGGAGGCAAAGGCCGCGTGAGCTTGCCGTCCCCGGCACGGCTCTCTGTGCGAGACGTAGCCCAGAAGCTTTCCCTTTCCATTCAGAGCACCAGAGAGGCAGAATGCAGTGGTACGTATTGCTCAGGAGGAAAGGGGCACGGCCCGGCCGCGTTCGGGCAGAAGCAGCGCGCTGGAGCGCTTCGCTGCCGGCACAGAGTTCCGGGCGAGAGGCAGACGACCGGTCCGCCTCCGGGAGAACGAAGGTACGGCGTGCTCGAAAAGGCGAGGAACGAAGCCGCGGAGCACCGGGCTCGGGTGCGCGTCGTCCGGGCTTGCGAGACGAGCGTGGCTGCCACTCTCCTGCCTGCAGAATTCACCTTACAGCCTCAGGAAGGAGGACGACGCGCCACAGTTACTTGTGCTGCTGCTGCTGCCTAGTCCTCTTGCAGAGCTCTGTGGAGGCAAATGCACTTCCCTTCCGTCTCCGAGTTTCGGAGAACACGATGGTAGGGTGCAGCGGAGCAGGGAAGTACAGAAGTGCACCGCTGAGATTGCTGTTGCTTACGTGCAGAAGGCGAAGGTGCAAGCCAGCACTGGCTTTTGCTTCTAGAGCCGTTCTCCAGGAGAGCAGCTGCTGGAGGTTGACGGCGGTAGCTGCGAGGCTGAAAAACAAGGCAGGACGTCGGGCTTAGAAGAAAGGCACAGGGGCCACAGTGTGATGTGCGCTTTTGGAAGGCTGCTCGGAGAAGGGGCACTTTCGGAGAGCTTTCTGCTTTGACCTGTGCTCCTGGCCGAGCTCTAGCTGCTGGGACTCTGAAAGGCTGAATGACTAGGAAAGTGCTTGTGTCCACGCTGTGGATTGAGCACGATCCTTTTTGCAGCAGCGAGAACACACTCGGCCCACTGGGCTCGTGAACGAGCGTTTACCAGACGTCTGCAATTCGGTGCACTGCACACACAAGCCCGGTGCTCCCCGGTTTCTTTCTCCGCCTGCCGTTGTCTGGACAGAAGAGAAGCCCAGCCACGGCATCCTACTCGGCCGCTTTTCGGCGTGTGCACTGCCCGCATACACACGGGTGCTGTGCTCGGCTTTCCCTCGGCTCCAGGCACAAGGGTGCTTTCTCAGTTTTGCAGCGTCCCCGGTTCCCCACGTTGCCCTCGCTCAGCGAAACGTGCCGGGGGAGAAGCACTTGCTGGATGAGTCTTTCCGTGTGCAAGACTTTGAACGCAGCACCACAATCTGGGCCACGAGGAAGCCTTGATGAAGAAGGTGGTTTTGTCCTGGCACCTCTCTCCAGTGCGAGATGCCTGCCGAAGCTCTTTGCCTCTTGCGAGAGTGCGGTGGGCAGCGGGGTAAACTGGAGCCGAGAAGGACCGGGCAGACAGCACCGCCATCCGACAGGTGCTTTGCAGGTTGTGCCGGGGAAAGCGGACTGGCCCTGGCTGGAAGGCGCTGCAGCTAGGCGCTCCCCCAAGTGTCGGAGGCAAAGGCCGCGTGAGCTTGCCGTCCCCGGCACGGCTCTCTGTGCGAGACGTAGCCCAGAAGCTTTCCCTTTCCATTCAGAGCACCAGAGAGGCAGAATGCAGTGGTACGTATTGCTCAGGAGGAAAGGGGCACGGCCCGGCCGCGTTCGGGCAGAAGCAGCGCGCTGGAGCGCTTCGCTGCCGGCACAGAGTTCCGGGCGAGAGGCAGACGACCGGTCCGCCTCCGGGAGAACGAAGGTACGGCGTGCTCGAAAAGGCGAGGAACGAAGCCGCGGAGCACCGGGCTCGGGTGCGCGTCGTCCGGGCTTGCGAGACGAGCGTGGCTGCCACTCTCCTGCCTGCAGAATTCACCTTACAGCCTCAGGAAGGAGGACGACGCGCCACAGTTACTTGTGCTGCTGCTGCTGCCTAGTCCTCTTGCAGAGCTCTGTGGAGGCAAATGCACTTCCCTTCCGTCTCCGAGTTTCGGAGAACACGATGGTAGGGTGCAGCGGAGCAGGGAAGTACAGAAGTGCACCGCTGAGATTGCTGTTGCTTACGTGCAGAAGGCGAAGGTGCAAGCCAGCACTGGCTTTTGCTTCTAGAGCCGTTCTCCAGGAGAGCAGCTGCTGGAGGTTGACGGCGGTAGCTGCGAGGCTGAAAAACAAGGCAGGACGTCGGGCTTAGAAGAAAGGCACAGGGGCCACAGTGTGATGTGCGCTTTTGGAAGGCTGCTCGGAGAAGGGGCACTTTCGGAGAGCTTTCTGCTTTGACCTGTGCTCCTGGCCGAGCTCTAGCTGCTGGGACTCTGAAAGGCTGAATGACTAGGAAAGTGCTTGTGTCCACGCTGTGGATTGAGCACGATCCTTTTTGCAGCAGCGAGAACACACTCGGCCCACTGGGCTCGTGAACGAGCGTTTACCAGACGTCTGCAATTCGGTGCACTGCACACACAAGCCCGGTGCTCCCCGGTTTCTTTCTCCGCCTGCCGTTGTCTGGACAGAAGAGAAGCCCAGCCACGGCATCCTACTCGGCCGCTTTTCGGCGTGTGCACTGCCCGCATACACACGGGTGCTGTGCTCGGCTTTCCCTCGGCTCCAGGCACAAGGGTGCTTTCTCAGTTTTGCAGCGTCCCCGGTTCCCCACGTTGCCCTCGCTCAGCGAAACGTGCCGGGGGAGAAGCACTTGCTGGATGAGTCTTTCCGTGTGCAAGACTTTGAACGCAGCACCACAATCTGGGCCACGAGGAAGCCTTGATGAAGAAGGTGGTTTTGTCCTGGCACCTCTCTCCAGTGCGAGATGCCTGCCGAAGCTCTTTGCCTCTTGCGAGAGTGCGGTGGGCAGCGGGGTAAACTGGAGCCGAGAAGGACCGGGCAGACAGCACCGCCATCCGACAGGTGCTTTGCAGGTTGTGCCGGGGAAAGCGGACTGGCCCTGGCTGGAAGGCGCTGCAGCTAGGCGCTCCCCCAAGTGTCGGAGGCAAAGGCTGCGTGAGCTTGCCGTCCCCGGCACGGCTCTCTGTGCGAGACGTAGCCCAGAAGCTTTCCCTTTCCATTCAGAGCACCAGAGAGGCAGAATGCAGTGGTACGTATTGCTCAGGAGGAAAGGGGCACGGCCCGGCCGCGTTCGGGCAGAAGCAGCGCGCTGGAGCGCTTCGCTGCCGGCACAGAGTTCCGGGCGAGAGGCAGACGACCGGTCCGCCTCCGGGAGAACGAAGGTACGGCGTGCTCGAAAAGGCGAGGAACGAAGCCGCGGAGCACCGGGCTCGGGTGCGCGTCGTCCGGGCTTGCGAGACGAGCGTGGCTGCCACTCTCCTGCCTGCAGAATTCACCTTACAGCCTCAGGAAGGAGGACGACGCGCCACAGTTACTTGTGCTGCTGCTGCTGCCTAGTCCTCTTGCAGAGCTCTGTGGAGGCAAATGCACTTCCCTTCCGTCTCCGAGTTTCGGAGAACACGATGGTAGGGTGCAGCGGAGCAGGGAAGTACAGAAGTGCACCGCTGAGATTGCTGTTGCTTACGTGCAGAAGGCGAAGGTGCAAGCCAGCACTGGCTTTTGCTTCTAGAGCCGTTCTCCAGGAGAGCAGCTGCTGGAGGTTGACAGCGGTAGCTGCGAGGCTGAAAAACAAGGCAGGACGTCGGGCTTAGAAGAAAGGCACAGGGGCCACAGTGTGATGTGCGCTTTTGGAAGGCTGCTCGGAGAAGGGGCACTTTCGGAGAGCTTTCTGCTTTGACCTGTGCTCCTGGCCGAGCTCTAGCTGCTGGGACTCTGAAAGGCTGAATGACTAGGAAAGTGCTTGTGTCCACGCTGTGGATTGAGCACGATCCTTTTTGCAGCAGCGAGAACACACTCGGCCCACTGGGCTCGTGAACGAGCGTTTACCAGACGTCTGCAATTCGGTGCACTGCACACACAAGCCCGGTGCTCCCCGGTTTCTTTCTCCGCCTGCCGTTGTCTGGACAGAAGAGAAGCCCAGCCACGGCATCCTACTCGGCCGCTTTTCGGCGTGTGCACTGCCCGCATACACACGGGTGCTGTGCTCGGCTTTCCCTCGGCTCCAGGCACAAGGGTGCTTTCTCAGTTTTGCAGCGTCCCCGGTTCCCCACGTTGCCCTCGCTCAGCGAAACGTGCCGGGGGAGAAGCACTTGCTGGATGAGTCTTTCCGTGTGCAAGACTTTGAACGCAGCACCACAATCTGGGCCACGAGGAAGCCTTGATGAAGAAGGTGGTTTTGTCCTGGCACCTCTCTCCAGTGCGAGATGCCTGCCGAAGCTCTTTGCCTCTTGCGAGAGTGCGGTGGGCAGCGGGGTAAACTGGAGCCGAGAAGGACCGGGCAGACAGCACCGCCATCCGACAGGTGCTTTGCAGGTTGTGCCGGGGAAAGCGGACTGGCCCTGGCTGGAAGGCGCTGCAGCTAGGCGCTCCCCCAAGTGTCGGAGGCAAAGGCCGCGTGAGCTTGCCGTCCCCGGCACGGCTCTCTGTGCGAGACGTAGCCCAGAAGCTTTCCCTTTCCATTCAGAGCACCAGAGAGGCAGAATGCAGTGGTACGTATTGCTCAGGAGGAAAGGGGCACGGCCCGGCCGCGTTCGGGCAGAAGCAGCGCGCTGGAGCGCTTCGCTGCCGGCACAGAGTTCCGGGCGAGAGGCAGACGACCGGTCCGCCTCCGGGAGAACGAAGGTACGGCGTGCTCGAAAAGGCGAGGAACGAAGCCGCGGAGCACCGGGCTCGGGTGCGCGTCGTCCGGGCTTGCGAGACGAGCGTGGCTGCCACTCTCCTGCCTGCAGAATTCACCTTACAGCCTCAGGAAGGAGGACGACGCGCCACAGTTACTTGTGCTGCTGCTGCTGCCTAGTCCTCTTGCAGAGCTCTGTGGAGGCAAATGCACTTCCCTTCCGTCTCCGAGTTTCGGAGAACACGATGGTAGGGTGCAGCGGAGCAGGGAAGTACAGAAGTGCACCGCTGAGATTGCTGTTGCTTACGTGCAGAAGGCGAAGGTGCAAGCCAGCACTGGCTTTTGCTTCTAGAGCCGTTCTCCAGGAGAGCAGCTGCTGGAGGTTGACAGCGGTAGCTGCGAGGCTGAAAAACAAGGCAGGACGTCGGGCTTAGAAGAAAGGCACAGGGGCCACAGTGTGATGTGCGCTTTTGGAAGGCTGCTCGGAGAAGGGGCACTTTCGGAGAGCTTTCTGCTTTGACCTGTGCTCCTGGCCGAGCTCTAGCTGCTGGGACTCTGAAAGGCTGAATGACTAGGAAAGTGCTTGTGTCCACGCTGTGGATTGAGCACGATCCTTTTTGCAGCAGCGAGAACACACTCGGCCCACTGGGCTCGTGAACGAGCGTTTACCAGACGTCTGCAATTCGGTGCACTGCACACACAAGCCCGGTGCTCCCCGGTTTCTTTCTCCGCCTGCCGTTGTCTGGACAGAAGAGAAGCCCAGCCACGGCATCCTACTCGGCCGCTTTTCGGCGTGTGCACTGCCCGCATACACACGGGTGCTGTGCTCGGCTTTCCCTCGGCTCCAGGCACAAGGGTGCTTTCTCAGTTTTGCAGCGTCCCCGGTTCCCCACGTTGCCCTCGCTCAGCGAAACGTGCCGGGGGAGAAGCACTTGCTGGATGAGTCTTTCCGTGTGCAAGACTTTGAACGCAGCACCACAATCTGGGCCACGAGGAAGCCTTGATGAAGAAGGTGGTTTTGTCCTGGCACCTCTCTCCAGTGCGAGATGCCTGCCGAAGCTCTTTGCCTCTTGCGAGAGTGCGGTGGGCAGCGGGGTAAACTGGAGCCGAGAAGGACCGGGCAGACAGCACCGCCATCCGACAGGTGCTTTGCAGGTTGTGCCGGGGAAAGCGGACTGGCCCTGGCTGGAAGGCGCTGCAGCTAGGCGCTCCCCCAAGTGTCGGAGGCAAAGGCCGCGTGAGCTTGCCGTCCCCGGCACGGCTCTCTGTGCGAGACGTAGCCCAGAAGCTTTCCCTTTCCATTCAGAGCACCAGAGAGGCAGAATGCAGTGGTACGTATTGCTCAGGAGGAAAGGGGCACGGCCCGGCCGCGTTCGGGCAGAAGCAGCGCGCTGGAGCGCTTCGCTGCCGGCACAGAGTTCCGGGCGAGAGGCAGACGACCGGTCCGCCTCCGGGAGAACGAAGGTACGGCGTGCTCGAAAAGGCGAGGAACGAAGCCGCGGAGCACCGGGCTCGGGTGCGCGTCGTCCGGGCTTGCGAGACGAGCGTGGCTGCCACTCTCCTGCCTGCAGAATTCACCTTACAGCCTCAGGAAGGAGGACGACGCGCCACAGTTACTTGTGCTGCTGCTGCTGCCTAGTCCTCTTGCAGAGCTCTGTGGAGGCAAATGCACTTCCCTTCCGTCTCCGAGTTTCGGAGAACACGATGGTAGGGTGCAGCGGAGCAGGGAAGTACAGAAGTGCACCGCTGAGATTGCTGTTGCTTACGTGCAGAAGGCGAAGGTGCAAGCCAGCACTGGCTTTTGCTTCTAGAGCCGTTCTCCAGGAGAGCAGCTGCTGGAGGTTGACGGCGGTAGCTGCGAGGCTGAAAAACAAGGCAGGACGTCGGGCTTAGAAGAAAGGCACAGGGGCCACAGTGTGATGTGCGCTTTTGGAAGGCTGCTCGGAGAAGGGGCACTTTCGGAGAGCTTTCTGCTTTGACCTGTGCTCCTGGCCGAGCTCTAGCTGCTGGGACTCTGAAAGGCTGAATGACTAGGAAAGTGCTTGTGTCCACGCTGTGGATTGAGCACGATCCTTTTTGCAGCAGCGAGAACACACTCGGCCCACTGGGCTCGTGAACGAGCGTTTACCAGACGTCTGCAATTCGGTGCACTGCACACACAAGCCCGGTGCTCCCCGGTTTCTTTCTCCGCCTGCCGTTGTCTGGACAGAAGAGAAGCCCAGCCACGGCATCCTACTCGGCCGCTTTTCGGCGTGTGCACTGCCCGCATACACACGGGTGCTGTGCTCGGCTTTCCCTCGGCTCCAGGCACAAGGGTGCTTTCTCAGTTTTGCAGCGTCCCCGGTTCCCCACGTTGCCCTCGCTCAGCGAAACGTGCCGGGGGAGAAGCACTTGCTGGATGAGTCTTTCCGTGTGCAAGACTTTGAACGCAGCACCACAATCTGGGCCACGAGGAAGCCTTGATGAAGAAGGTGGTTTTGTCCTGGCACCTCTCTCCAGTGCGAGATGCCTGCCGAAGCTCTTTGCCTCTTGCGAGAGTGCGGTGGGCAGCGGGGTAAACTGGAGCCGAGAAGGACCGGGCAGACAGCACCGCCATCCGACAGGTGCTTTGCAGGTTGTGCCGGGGAAAGCGGACTGGCCCTGGCTGGAAGGCGCTGCAGCTAGGCGCTCCCCCAAGTGTCGGAGGCAAAGGCCGCGTGAGCTTGCCGTCCCCGGCACGGCTCTCTGTGCGAGACGTAGCCCAGAAGCTTTCCCTTTCCATTCAGAGCACCAGAGAGGCAGAATGCAGTGGTACGTATTGCTCAGGAGGAAAGGGGCACGGCCCGGCCGCGTTCGGGCAGAAGCAGCGCGCTGGAGCGCTTCGCTGCCGGCACAGAGTTCCGGGCGAGAGGCAGACGACCGGTCCGCCTCCGGGAGAACGAAGGTACGGCGTGCTCGAAAAGGCGAGGAACGAAGCCGCGGAGCACCGGGCTCGGGTGCGCGTCGTCCGGGCTTGCGAGACGAGCGTGGCTGCCACTCTCCTGCCTGCAGAATTCACCTTACAGCCTCAGGAAGGAGGACGACGCGCCACAGTTACTTGTGCTGCTGCTGCTGCCTAGTCCTCTTGCAGAGCTCTGTGGAGGCAAATGCACTTCCCTTCCGTCTCCGAGTTTCGGAGAACACGATGGTAGGGTGCAGCGGAGCAGGGAAGTACAGAAGTGCACCGCTGAGATTGCTGTTGCTTACGTGCAGAAGGCGAAGGTGCAAGCCAGCACTGGCTTTTGCTTCTAGAGCCGTTCTCCAGGAGAGCAGCTGCTGGAGGTTGACGGCGGTAGCTGCGAGGCTGAAAAACAAGGCAGGACGTCGGGCTTAGAAGAAAGGCACAGGGGCCACAGTGTGATGTGCGCTTTTGGAAGGCTGCTCGGAGAAGGGGCACTTTCGGAGAGCTTTCTGCTTTGACCTGTGCTCCTGGCCGAGCTCTAGCTGCTGGGACTCTGAAAGGCTGAATGACTAGGAAAGTGCTTGTGTCCACGCTGTGGATTGAGCACGATCCTTTTTGCAGCAGCGAGAACACACTCGGCCCACTGGGCTCGTGAACGAGCGTTTACCAGACGTCTGCAATTCGGTGCACTGCACACACAAGCCCGGTGCTCCCCGGTTTCTTTCTCCGCCTGCCGTTGTCTGGACAGAAGAGAAGCCCAGCCACGGCATCCTACTCGGCCGCTTTTCGGCGTGTGCACTGCCCGCATACACACGGGTGCTGTGCTCGGCTTTCCCTCGGCTCCAGGCACAAGGGTGCTTTCTCAGTTTTGCAGCGTCCCCGGTTCCCCACGTTGCCCTCGCTCAGCGAAACGTGCCGGGGGAGAAGCACTTGCTGGATGAGTCTTTCCGTGTGCAAGACTTTGAACGCAGCACCACAATCTGGGCCACGAGGAAGCCTTGATGAAGAAGGTGGTTTTGTCCTGGCACCTCTCTCCAGTGCGAGATGCCTGCCGAAGCTCTTTGCCTCTTGCGAGAGTGCGGTGGGCAGCGGGGTAAACTGGAGCCGAGAAGGACCGGGCAGACAGCACCGCCATCCGACAGGTGCTTTGCAGGTTGTGCCGGGGAAAGCGGACTGGCCCTGGCTGGAAGGCGCTGCAGCTAGGCGCTCCCCCAAGTGTCGGAGGCAAAGGCCGCGTGAGCTTGCCGTCCCCGGCACGGCTCTCTGTGCGAGACGTAGCCCAGAAGCTTTCCCTTTCCATTCAGAGCACCAGAGAGGCAGAATGCAGTGGTACGTATTGCTCAGGAGGAAAGGGGCACGGCCCGGCCGCGTTCGGGCAGAAGCAGCGCGCTGGAGCGCTTCGCTGCCGGCACAGAGTTCCGGGCGAGAGGCAGACGACCGGTCCGCCTCCGGGAGAACGAAGGTACGGCGTGCTCGAAAAGGCGAGGAACGAAGCCGCGGAGCACCGGGCTCGGGTGCGCGTCGTCCGGGCTTGCGAGACGAGCGTGGCTGCCACTCTCCTGCCTGCAGAATTCACCTTACAGCCTCAGGAAGGAGGACGACGCGCCACAGTTACTTGTGCTGCTGCTGCTGCCTAGTCCTCTTGCAGAGCTCTGTGGAGGCAAATGCACTTCCCTTCCGTCTCCGAGTTTCGGAGAACACGATGGTAGGGTGCAGCGGAGCAGGGAAGTACAGAAGTGCACCGCTGAGATTGCTGTTGCTTACGTGCAGAAGGCGAAGGTGCAAGCCAGCACTGGCTTTTGCTTCTAGAGCCGTTCTCCAGGAGAGCAGCTGCTGGAGGTTGACGGCGGTAGCTGCGAGGCTGAAAAACAAGGCAGGACGTCGGGCTTAGAAGAAAGGCACAGGGGCCACAGTGTGATGTGCGCTTTTGGAAGGCTGCTCGGAGAAGGGGCACTTTCGGAGAGCTTTCTGCTTTGACCTGTGCTCCTGGCCGAGCTCTAGCTGCTGGGACTCTGAAAGGCTGAATGACTAGGAAAGTGCTTGTGTCCACGCTGTGGATTGAGCACGATCCTTTTTGCAGCAGCGAGAACACACTCGGCCCACTGGGCTCGTGAACGAGCGTTTACCAGACGTCTGCAATTCGGTGCACTGCACACACAAGCCCGGTGCTCCCCGGTTTCTTTCTCCGCCTGCCGTTGTCTGGACAGAAGAGAAGCCCAGCCACGGCATCCTACTCGGCCGCTTTTCGGCGTGTGCACTGCCCGCATACACACGGGTGCTGTGCTCGGCTTTCCCTCGGCTCCAGGCACAAGGGTGCTTTCTCAGTTTTGCAGCGTCCCCGGTTCCCCACGTTGCCCTCGCTCAGCGAAACGTGCCGGGGGAGAAGCACTTGCTGGATGAGTCTTTCCGTGTGCAAGACTTTGAACGCAGCACCACAATCTGGGCCACGAGGAAGCCTTGATGAAGAAGGTGGTTTTGTCCTGGCACCTCTCTCCAGTGCGAGATGCCTGCCGAAGCTCTTTGCCTCTTGCGAGAGTGCGGTGGGCAGCGGGGTAAACTGGAGCCGAGAAGGACCGGGCAGACAGCACCGCCATCCGACAGGTGCTTTGCAGGTTGTGCCGGGGAAAGCGGACTGGCCCTGGCTGGAAGGCGCTGCAGCTAGGCGCTCCCCCAAGTGTCGGAGGCAAAGGCCGCGTGAGCTTGCCGTCCCCGGCACGGCTCTCTGTGCGAGACGTAGCCCAGAAGCTTTCCCTTTCCATTCAGAGCACCAGAGAGGCAGAATGCAGTGGTACGTATTGCTCAGGAGGAAAGGGGCACGGCCCGGCCGCGTTCGGGCAGAAGCAGCGCGCTGGAGCGCTTCGCTGCCGGCACAGAGTTCCGGGCGAGAGGCAGACGACCGGTCCGCCTCCGGGAGAACGAAGGTACGGCGTGCTCGAAAAGGCGAGGAACGAAGCCGCGGAGCACCGGGCTCGGGTGCGCGTCGTCCGGGCTTGCGAG
>NW_027183934.1:0-36414 GCF_041296385.1 Aphelocoma coerulescens
AAAGCTATTCGGCCACGTGTCGCCCAGAGCACTGTGCCGCGACAACGAGCTTACCCAGAGCTTGCCCCCGACGCGTGCAAGCTTGTATTGGCACCCCACTGCCGTGTGCAAATGCACACACTGCAGTGTGGTGCACATGCGAGTTTTCCTTTGCAACCTGCACCGCCCCGGCAGATGGCCGTGCTCTCTGCACGTTCCTTCTCAGTTCGAAGTCCCACCGCGCCCATGACAGCCTCGCAAGGACCAGAGATCCGGAGAGACGTCCAGTACGGAGAACTGTGCCAGGACGGGAAGATGTTCTTCCTTTCTCCTCCTCGTCGGCCAGCTCGTGGTGCTGTGCGGAAAGTCTTGGCCAGCGTAAAGCTCATCCGGCAAGGGCTTCTCTCCTGACCCCATTTCTCTAAGGGAGAGCTAGACGGACGGTTTGGACTCCGGGAAGCAGAAAATGCTTCCAGCTCGAGCTGAGGGAAATCCGCGCCACAGCACGCTGTGGATGCGTGCAGTGTACACGCTGAAGTGCGGCAAAGCTGGACGCCGTCGCTGGCCTTCAGTTGTGCGCAGACCGCAGAAGGCGAAGATTGAAGGCCGCAGAGCACCGGGCTTGTGTGCTCAGTGTTCCGAATTTCAGAAGTCCAGCCAAAAGCTGCTTCACCATCCCATTCAGCTGAGGATGTCCCTGCTGCTTCAGAAAGTAACGCGCAGCCGTTGCACTCCAGCAGCACAAGCCTCCTAGAAGCAGCGTCTTACACCTCAGTGTTGCAGAGTCCGTGCAGCTTGAGCGCACCCAGAAGGACGCGTCCAAGAAAGAAGCCTGCGCACCTTCTCCAAGCAGCCTCGAAAGTGCGCACAACACACTGCGGCTCGGTGTAACTTCCCTCTCAGACGGACGTGCCGCCACACATTAGTCACTCTCGCAGCTCCGTTGCCGACCTCCAGCAGCAGCCACCATCGAAAAAGGCTCGAGAAGTAAAAGCCACTGCTGGGCTGCACCTTCCCCTTGCCTCCCTCCCGTACGTCACGCAAACTCGCCGCTGCACCCTCTGCTTGCCTTCTCGTCTGCATCGACCACTGTGTTGTCTGCATCTCCCTCCGAGCTTCAAGCTAAGCCCAGTTGTTTCCAGGGAGGGCTAGAAGAGGACGAGGTAGCAGCACAAGTGGCTGCCGTTGAACTTCCTCCTGCCGACTGCTAAGGTCAAGCCGGCAGGCAGGCGAGGGGCAGCCACGCTCCCCTCTCGGCGTGTACGCTGCGCACACGAGCCGGTGCTCTGCGCCGTCGTTCTTCCCCTTTCGGAGCACGTCGCGCTTTCATTCTGCCGGAGGCGAAACAGTCGTCTGCTTCTCGCACTGGGCACTGTGCCGGCAGCGAACGGCTCCAGCGCGCTGCTTGTGCCGCAACGCGCCCGGGCTAAGCCGTTTTCCCTCTCAGAGCTATGTCCCACCACATCCTGCCTCTCTTGTCGTCCGAATGTAAACGGAAAGCTATTCGGCCACGTGTCGCCCAGAGCACTGTGCCGCGACAACGAGCTTACCCAGAGCTTGCCCCCGACGCGTGCAAGCTTGTATTGGCACCCCCACTGCCGTGTGCAAATGCACACACTGCAGTGTGGTGCACATGCGAGTTTTCCTTTGCAACCTGCACCGCCCCGGCAGATGGCCGTGCTCTCTGCACGTTCCTTCTCAGTTCGAAGTCCCACCGCGCCCATGACAGCCTCGCAAGGACCAGAGATCCGGAGAGACGTCCAGTACGGAGAACTGTGCCAGGACGGGAAGATGTTCTTCCTTTCTCCTCCTCGTCGGCCAGCTCGTGGTGCTGTGCGGAAAGTCTTGGCCAGCGTAAAGCTCATCCGGCAAGGGCTTCTCTCCTGACCCCCATTTCTCTAAGGAGAGCTAGACGGACGGTTTGGACTCCGGGAAGCAGAAAATGCTCCAGCTCGAGCTGAGGGAAATCCGCGCCACAGCACGCTGTGGATGCGTGCAGTGTACACGCTGAAGTGCGGCAAAGCTGGACGCCGTCGCTGGCCTTCAGTTGTGCGCAGACCGCAGAAGGCGAAGATTGAAGGCCGCAGAGCACCGGGCTTGTGTGCTCAGTGTTCCGAATTTCAGAAGTCCAGCCAAAAGCTGCTTCACCATCCATTCAGCTGAGATGTCCCTGCTGCTTCAGAAAGTAACGCGCAGCCGTTGCACTCCAGCAGCACAAGCCTCCTAGAAGCAGCGTCTTACACCTTCAGTGTTGCAGAGTCCGTGCAGCTTGAGCGCACCCAGAAGGACGCGTCCAAGAAAGAAGCCTGCGCACCTTCTCCAAGCAGCCTCGAAAGTGCGCACAACACACTGCGGCTCGGTGTAACTTCCCTCTCAGACGGACGTGCCGCCACACATTAGTCACTCTCGCAGCTCCGTTGCCGACCTCCAGCAGCAGCCACCATCGAAAAAGGCTCGAGAAGTAAAAGCCACTGCTGGGCTGCACCTTCCCCTTGCCTCCCTCCCGTACGTCACGCAAACTCGCCGCTGCACCCTCTGCTTGCCTTCTCGTCTGCATCGACCACTGTGTTGTCTGCATCTCCTCCGAGCTTCAAGCTAAGCCCAGTTGTTTCCAGGGAGGGCTAGAAGAGGACGAGGTAGCAGCACAAGTGGCTGCCGTTGAACTTCCTCCTGCCGACTGCTAAGGTCAAGCCGGCAGGCAGGCGAGGGCAGCCACGCTCCCCTCTCGGCGTGTACGCTGCGCACACGAGCCCGGTGCTCTGCGCCGTCGTTCTTCCCCTTTCGGAGCACGTCGCGCTTTCATTCTGCCGAGGCGAACAGTCGTCTGCTTCTCGCACTGGGCACTGTGCCGGCAGCGAACGGCTCCAGCGCGCTGCTTGTGCCGCAACGCGCCCGGGCTAAGCCGTTTCCCTCTCAGAGCTATGTCCCACCACATCCTGCCTCTCTTGTCGTCCGAATGTAAACGGAAAGCTATTCGGCCACGTGTCGCCCAGAGCACTGTGCCGCGACAACGAGCTTACCCAGAGCTTGCCCCCGACGCGTGCAAGCTTGTATTGGCACCCCACTGCCGTGTGCAAATGCACACACTGCAGTGTGGTGCACATGCGAGTTTCCTTTGCAACCTGCACCGCCCCGGCAGATGGCCGTGCTCTCTGCACGTTCCTTCTCAGTTCGAAGTCCCACCGCGCCATGACAGCCTCGCAAGGACCAGAGATCGGAGAGACGTCCAGTACGGAGAACTGTGCCAGGACGGGAAGATGTTCTTCCTTTCTCCTCCTCGTCGGCCAGCTCGTGGTGCTTGTGCGAAAGTCTTGGCCAGCGTAAAGCTCATCCGGCAAGGGCTTCTCTCCTGACCCCATTTCTCTAAGGGAGAGCTAGACGGACGGTTTGGACTCCGGGAAGCAGAAAATGCTTCCAGCTCGAGCTGAGGGAAATCCGCGCCCACAGCACGCTGTGGATGCGTGCAGTGTACACGCTGAAGTGCGGCAAAGCTGGACGCCGTCGCTGGCCTTCAGTTGTGCGCAGACCGCAGAAGGCGAAGATTGAAGGCCGCAGAGCACCGGGCTTGTGTGCTCAGTGTTTCCGAATTTCAGAAGTCCAGCCAAAAGCTGCTTCACCATCCCATTCAGCTGAGGATGTCCCTGCTGCTTCAGAAAGTAACGCGCAGCCGTTGCACTCCAGCAGCACAAGCCTCCTAGAAGCAGCGTCTTACACCTTCAGTGTTGCAGAGTCCGTGCAGCTTGAGCGCACCCAGAAGGACGCGTCCAAGAAAGAAGCCTGCGCACCTTCTCCAAGCAGCCTCGAAAGTGCGCACAACACACTGCGGCTCGGTGTAACTTCCCTCTCAGACGGACGTGCCGCCACACATTAGTCACTCTCGCAGCTCCGTTGCCGACCTCCAGCAGCAGCCACCATCGAAAAAGGCTCGAGAAGTAAAAGCCACTGCTGGGCTGCACCTTCCCCTTGCCTCCCTCCCGTACGTCACGCAAACTCGCCGCTGCACCCTCTGCTTGCCTTCTCGTCTGCATCGACCACTGTGTTGTTCTGCATCTCCCTCCGAGCTTCAAGCTAAGCCCAGTTGTTTCCAGGAGGGCTAGAAGAGGACGAGGTAGCAGCACAAGTGGCTGCCGTTGAACTTCCTCCTGCCGACTGCTAAGGTCAAGCCGGCAGGCAGGCGAGGGGCAGCCACGCTCCCCTCTCGGCGTGTACGCTGCGCACACGAGCCCGGTGCTCTGCGCCGTCGTTCTTCCCCTTTCGGAGCACGTCGCGCTTTCATTCTGCCGGAGGCGAACAGTCGTCTGCTTCTCGCACTGGGCACTGTGCCGGCAGCGAACGGCTCCAGCGCGCTGCTTGTGCCGCAACGCGCCCGGGCTAAGCCGTTTCCCTCTCAGAGCTATGTCCCACCACATCCTGCCTCTCTTGTCGTCCGAATGTAAACGGAAAGCTATTCGGCCACGTGTCGCCCAGAGCACTGTGCCGCGACAACGAGCTTACCCAGAGCTTGCCCCCGACGCGTGCAAGCTTGTATTGGCACCCCACTGCCGTGTGCAAATGCACACACTGCAGTGTGGTGCACATGCGAGTTTCCTTTGCAACCTGCACCGCCCCGGCAGATGGCCGTGCTCTCTGCACGTTCCTTCTCAGTTCGAAGTCCCACCGCGCCCATGACAGCCTCGCAAGGACCAGAGATCCGGAGAGACGTCCAGTACGGAGAACTGTGCCAGGACGGGAAGATGTTCTTCCTTTCTCCTCCTCGTCGGCCAGCTCGTGGTGCTGTGCGGAAAGTCTTGGCCAGCGTAAAGCTCATCCGGCAAGGGCTTCTCTCCTGACCCCATTTCTCTAAGGGAGAGCTAGACGGACGGTTTGGACTCCGGGAAGCAGAAAATGCTTCCAGCTCGAGCTGAGGGAAATCCGCGCCACAGCACGCTGTGGATGCGTGCAGTGTACACGCTGAAGTGCGGCAAAGCTGGACGCCGTCGCTGGCCTTCAGTTGTGCGCAGACCGCAGAAGGCGAAGATTGAAGGCCGCAGAGCACCGGGCTTGTGTGCTCAGTGTTCCGAATTTCAGAAGTCCAGCCAAAAGCTGCTTCACCATCCCATTCAGCTGAGGATGTCCCTGCTGCTTCAGAAAGTAACGCGCAGCCGTTGCACTCCAGCAGCACAAGCCTCCTAGAAGCAGCGTCTTACACCTTCAGTGTTGCAGAGTCCGTGCAGCTTGAGCGCACCCAGAAGGACGCGTCCAAGAAAGAAGCCTGCGCACCTTCTCCAAGCAGCCTCGAAAGTGCGCACAACACACTGCGGCTCGGTGTAACTTCCCTCTCAGACGGACGTGCCGCCACACATTAGTCACTCTCGCAGCTCCGTTGCCGACCTCCAGCAGCAGCCACCATCGAAAAAGGCTCGAGAAGTAAAAGCCACTGCTGGGCTGCACCTTCCCCTTGCCTCCCTCCCGTACGTCACGCAAACTCGCCGCTGCACCCTCTGCTTGCCTTCTCGTCTGCATCGACCACTGTGTTGTCTGCATCTCCCTCCGAGCTTCAAGCTAAGCCCAGTTGTTTCCAGGGAGGGCTAGAAGAGGACGAGGTAGCAGCACAAGTGGCTGCCGTTGAACTTCCTCCTGCCGACTGCTAAGGTCAAGCCGGCAGGCAGGCGAGGGGCAGCCACGCTCCCCTCTCGGCGTGTACGCTGCGCACACGAGCCCGGTGCTCTGCGCCGTCGTTCTTCCCCTTTCGGAGCACGTCGCGCTTTCATTCTGCCGGAGGCGAACAGTCGTCTGCTTCTCGCACTGGGCACTGTGCCGGCAGCGAACGGCTCCAGCGCGCTGCTTGTGCCGCAACGCGCCCGGGCTAAGCCGTTTCCCTCTCAGAGCTATGTCCCACCACATCCTGCCTCTCTTGTCGTCCGAATGTAAACGGAAAGCTATTCGGCCACGTGTCGCCCAGAGCACTGTGCCGCGACAACGAGCTTACCCAGAGCTTGCCCCCGACGCGTGCAAGCTTGTATTGGCACCCCACTGCCGTGTGCAAATGCACACACTGCAGTGTGGTGCACATGCGAGTTTCCTTTGCAACCTGCACCGCCCCGGCAGATGGCCGTGCTCTCTGCACGTTCCTTCTCAGTTCGAAGTCCCACCGCGCCCATGACAGCCTCGCAAGGACCAGAGATCCGGAGAGACGTCCAGTACGGAGAACTGTGCCAGGACGGGAAGATGTTCTTCCTTTCTCCTCCTCGTCGGCCAGCTCGGGGTGCTGTGCGGAAAGTCTTGGCCAGCGTAAAGCTCATCCGGCAAGGGCTTCTCTCCTGACCCCATTTCTCTAAGGGAGAGCTAGACGGACGGTTTGGACTCCGGGAAGCAGAAAATGCTTCCAGCTCGAGCTGAGGGAAATCCGCGCCACAGCACGCTGTGGATGCGTGCAGTGTACACGCTGAAGTGCGGCAAAGCTGGACGCCGTCGCTGGCCTTCAGTTGTGCGCAGACCGCAGAAGGCGAAGATTGAAGGCCGCAGAGCACCGGGCTTGTGTGCTCAGTGTTCCGAATTTCAGAAGTCCAGCCAAAAGCTGCTTCACCATCCCATTCAGCTGAGGATGTCCCTGCTGCTTCAGAAAGTAACGCGCAGCCGTTGCACTCCAGCAGCACAAGCCTCCTAGAAGCAGCGTCTTACACCTTCAGTGTTGCAGAGTCCGTGCAGCTTGAGCGCACCCAGAAGGACGCGTCCAAGAAAGAAGCCTGCGCACCTTCTCCAAGCAGCCTCGAAAGTGCGCACAACACACTGCGGCTCGGTGTAACTTCCCTCTCAGACGGACGTGCCGCCACACATTAGTCACTCTCGCAGCTCCGTTGCCGACCTCCAGCAGCAGCCACCATCGAAAAAGGCTCGAGAAGTAAAAGCCACTGCTGGGCTGCACCTTCCCCTTGCCTCCCTCCCGTACGTCACGCAAACTCGCCGCTGCACCCTGTGCTTGCCTTCTCGTCTGCATCGACCACTGTGTTGTCTGCATCTCCCTCCGAGCTTCAAGCTAAGCCCAGTTGTTTCCAGGGAGGGCTAGAAGAGGACGAGGTAGCAGCACAAGTGGCTGCCGTTGAACTTCCTCCTGCCGACTGCTAAGGTCAAGCCGGCAGGCAGGCGAGGGGCAGCCACGCTCCCCTCTCGGCGTGTACGCTGCGCACACGAGCCCGGTGCTCTGCGCCGTCGTTCTTCCCCTTTCGGAGCACGTCGCGCTTTCATTCTGCCGGAGGCGAACAGTCGTCTGCTTCTCGCACTGGGCACTGTGCCGGCAGCGAACGGCTCCAGCGCGCTGCTTGTGCCGCAACGCGCCCGGGCTAAGCCGTTTCCCTCTCAGAGCTATGTCCCACCACATCCTGCCTCTCTTGTCGTCCGAATGTAAACGGAAAGCTATTCGGCCACGTGTCGCCCAGAGCACTGTGCCGCGACAACGAGCTTACCCAGAGCTTGCCCCCGACGCGTGCAAGCTTGTATTGGCACCCCACTGCCGTGTGCAAATGCACACACTGCAGTGTGGTGCACATGCGAGTTTCCTTTGCAACCTGCACCGCCCCGGCAGATGGCCGTGCTCTCTGCACGTTCCTTCTCAGTTCGAAGTCCCACCGCGCCCATGACAGCCTCGCAAGGACCAGAGATCCGGAGAGACGTCCAGTACGGAGAACTGTGCCAGGACGGGAAGATGTTCTTCCTTTCTCCTCCTCGTCGGCCAGCTCGGGGTGCTGTGCGGAAAGTCTTGGCCAGCGTAAAGCTCATCCGGCAAGGGCTTCTCTCCTGACCCCATTTCTCTAAGGGAGAGCTAGACGGACGGTTTGGACTCCGGGAAGCAGAAAATGCTTCCAGCTCGAGCTGAGGGAAATCCGCGCCACAGCACGCTGTGGATGCGTGCAGTGTACACGCTGAAGTGCGGCAAAGCTGGACGCCGTCGCTGGCCTTCAGTTGTGCGCAGACCGCAGAAGGCGAAGATTGAAGGCCGCAGAGCACCGGGCTTGTGTGCTCAGTGTTCCGAATTTCAGAAGTCCAGCCAAAAGCTGCTTCACCATCCCATTCAGCTGAGGATGTCCCTGCTGCTTCAGAAAGTAACGCGCAGCCGTTGCACTCCAGCAGCACAAGCCTCCTAGAAGCAGCGTCTTACACCTTCAGTGTTGCAGAGTCCGTGCAGCTTGAGCGCACCCAGAAGGACGCGTCCAAGAAAGAAGCCTGCGCACCTTCTCCAAGCAGCCTCGAAAGTGCGCACAACACACTGCGGCTCGGTGTAACTTCCCTCTCAGACGGACGTGCCGCCACACATTAGTCACTCTCGCAGCTCCGTTGCCGACCTCCAGCAGCAGCCACCATCGAAAAAGGCTCGAGAAGTAAAAGCCACTGCTGGGCTGCACCTTCCCCTTGCCTCCCTCCCGTACGTCACGCAAACTCGCCGCTGCACCCTGTGCTTGCCTTCTCGTCTGCATCGACCACTGTGTTGTCTGCATCTCCCTCCGAGCTTCAAGCTAAGCCCAGTTGTTTCCAGGGAGGGCTAGAAGAGGACGAGGTAGCAGCACAAGTGGCTGCCGTTGAACTTCCTCCTGCCGACTGCTAAGGTCAAGCCGGCAGGCAGGCGAGGGGCAGCCACGCTCCCCTCTCGGCGTGTACGCTGCGCACACGAGCCCGGTGCTCTGCGCCGTCGTTCTTCCCCTTTCGGAGCACGTCGCGCTTTCATTCTGCCGGAGGCGAACAGTCGTCTGCTTCTCGCACTGGGCACTGTGCCGGCAGCGAACGGCTCCAGCGCGCTGCTTGTGCCGCAACGCGCCCGGGCTAAGCCGTTTCCCTCTCAGAGCTATGTCCCACCACATCCTGCCTCTCTTGTCGTCCGAATGTAAACGGAAAGCTATTCGGCCACGTGTCGCCCAGAGCACTGTGCCGCGACAACGAGCTTACCCAGAGCTTGCCCCCGACGCGTGCAAGCTTGTATTGGCACCCCACTGCCGTGTGCAAATGCACACACTGCAGTGTGGTGCACATGCGAGTTTCCTTTGCAACCTGCACCGCCCCGGCAGATGGCCGTGCTCTCTGCACGTTCCTTCTCAGTTCGAAGTCCCACCGCGCCCATGACAGCCTCGCAAGGACCAGAGATCCGGAGAGACGTCCAGTACGGAGAACTGTGCCAGGACGGGAAGATGTTCTTCCTTTCTCCTCCTCGTCGGCCAGCTCGTGGTGCTGTGCGGAAAGTCTTGGCCAGCGTAAAGCTCATCCGGCAAGGGCTTCTCTCCTGACCCCATTTCTCTAAGGGAGAGCTAGACGGACGGTTTGGACTCCGGGAAGCAGAAAATGCTTCCAGCTCGAGCTGAGGGAAATCCGCGCCACAGCACGCTGTGGATGCGTGCAGTGTACACGCTGAAGTGCGGCAAAGCTGGACGCCGTCGCTGGCCTTCAGTTGTGCGCAGACCGCAGAAGGCGAAGATTGAAGGCCGCAGAGCACCGGGCTTGTGTGCTCAGTGTTCCGAATTTCAGAAGTCCAGCCAAAAGCTGCTTCACCATCCCATTCAGCTGAGGATGTCCCTGCTGCTTCAGAAAGTAACGCGCAGCCGTTGCACTCCAGCAGCACAAGCCTCCTAGAAGCAGCGTCTTACACCTTCAGTGTTGCAGAGTCCGTGCAGCTTGAGCGCACCCAGAAGGACGCGTCCAAGAAAGAAGCCTGCGCACCTTCTCCAAGCAGCCTCGAAAGTGCGCACAACACACTGCGGCTCGGTGTAACTTCCCTCTCAGACGGACGTGCCGCCACACATTAGTCACTCTCGCAGCTCCGTTGCCGACCTCCAGCAGCAGCCACCATCGAAAAAGGCTCGAGAAGTAAAAGCCACTGCTGGGCTGCACCTTCCCCTTGCCTCCCTCCCGTACGTCACGCAAACTCGCCGCTGCACCCTGTGCTTGCCTTCTCGTCTGCATCGACCACTGTGTTGTCTGCATCTCCCTCCGAGCTTCAAGCTAAGCCCAGTTGTTTCCAGGGAGGGCTAGAAGAGGACGAGGTAGCAGCACAAGTGGCTGCCGTTGAACTTCCTCCTGCCGACTGCTAAGGTCAAGCCGGCAGGCAGGCGAGGGGCAGCCACGCTCCCCTCTCGGCGTGTACGCTGCGCACACGAGCCCGGTGCTCTGCGCCGTCGTTCTTCCCCTTTCGGAGCACGTCGCGCTTTCATTCTGCCGGAGGCGAACAGTCGTCTGCTTCTCGCACTGGGCACTGTGCCGGCAGCGAACGGCTCCAGCGCGCTGCTTGTGCCGCAACGCGCCCGGGCTAAGCCGTTTCCCTCTCAGAGCTATGTCCCACCACATCCTGCCTCTCTTGTCGTCCGAATGTAAACGGAAAGCTATTCGGCCACGTGTCGCCCAGAGCACTGTGCCGCGACAACGAGCTTACCCAGAGCTTGCCCCCGACGCGTGCAAGCTTGTATTGGCACCCCACTGCCGTGTGCAAATGCACACACTGCAGTGTGGTGCACATGCGAGTTTCCTTTGCAACCTGCACCGCCCCGGCAGATGGCCGTGCTCTCTGCACGTTCCTTCTCAGTTCGAAGTCCCACCGCGCCCATGACAGCCTCGCAAGGACCAGAGATCCGGAGAGACGTCCAGTACGGAGAACTGTGCCAGGACGGGAAGATGTTCTTCCTTTCTCCTCCTCGTCGGCCAGCTCGGGGTGCTGTGCGGAAAGTCTTGGCCAGCGTAAAGCTCATCCGGCAAGGGCTTCTCTCCTGACCCCATTTCTCTAAGGGAGAGCTAGACGGACGGTTTGGACTCCGGGAAGCAGAAAATGCTTCCAGCTCGAGCTGAGGGAAATCCGCGCCACAGCACGCTGTGGATGCGTGCAGTGTACACGCTGAAGTGCGGCAAAGCTGGACGCCGTCGCTGGCCTTCAGTTGTGCGCAGACCGCAGAAGGCGAAGATTGAAGGCCGCAGAGCACCGGGCTTGTGTGCTCAGTGTTCCGAATTTCAGAAGTCCAGCCAAAAGCTGCTTCACCATCCCATTCAGCTGAGGATGTCCCTGCTGCTTCAGAAAGTAACGCGCAGCCGTTGCACTCCAGCAGCACAAGCCTCCTAGAAGCAGCGTCTTACACCTTCAGTGTTGCAGAGTCCGTGCAGCTTGAGCGCACCCAGAAGGACGCGTCCAAGAAAGAAGCCTGCGCACCTTCTCCAAGCAGCCTCGAAAGTGCGCACAACACACTGCGGCTCGGTGTAACTTCCCTCTCAGACGGACGTGCCGCCACACATTAGTCACTCTCGCAGCTCCGTTGCCGACCTCCAGCAGCAGCCACCATCGAAAAAGGCTCGAGAAGTAAAAGCCACTGCTGGGCTGCACCTTCCCCTTGCCTCCCTCCCGTACGTCACGCAAACTCGCCGCTGCACCCTCTGCTTGCCTTCTCGTCTGCATCGACCACTGTGTTGTCTGCATCTCCCTCCGAGCTTCAAGCTAAGCCCAGTTGTTTCCAGGGAGGGCTAGAAGAGGACGAGGTAGCAGCACAAGTGGCTGCCGTTGAACTTCCTCCTGCCGACTGCTAAGGTCAAGCCGGCAGGCAGGCGAGGGGCAGCCACGCTCCCCTCTCGGCGTGTACGCTGCGCACACGAGCCCGGTGCTCTGCGCCGTCGTTCTTCCCCTTTCGGAGCACGTCGCGCTTTCATTCTGCCGGAGGCGAACAGTCGTCTGCTTCTCGCACTGGGCACTGTGCCGGCAGCGAACGGCTCCAGCGCGCTGCTTGTGCCGCAACGCGCCCGGGCTAAGCCGTTTCCCTCTCAGAGCTATGTCCCACCACATCCTGCCTCTCTTGTCGTCCGAATGTAAACGGAAAGCTATTCGGCCACGTGTCGCCCAGAGCACTGTGCCGCGACAACGAGCTTACCCAGAGCTTGCCCCCGACGCGTGCAAGCTTGTATTGGCACCCCACTGCCGTGTGCAAATGCACACACTGCAGTGTGGTGCACATGCGAGTTTCCTTTGCAACCTGCACCGCCCCGGCAGATGGCCGTGCTCTCTGCACGTTCCTTCTCAGTTCGAAGTCCCACCGCGCCCATGACAGCCTCGCAAGGACCAGAGATCCGGAGAGACGTCCAGTACGGAGAACTGTGCCAGGACGGGAAGATGTTCTTCCTTTCTCCTCCTCGTCGGCCAGCTCGGGGTGCTGTGCGGAAAGTCTTGGCCAGCGTAAAGCTCATCCGGCAAGGGCTTCTCTCCTGACCCCATTTCTCTAAGGGAGAGCTAGACGGACGGTTTGGACTCCGGGAAGCAGAAAATGCTTCCAGCTCGAGCTGAGGGAAATCCGCGCCACAGCACGCTGTGGATGCGTGCAGTGTACACGCTGAAGTGCGGCAAAGCTGGACGCCGTCGCTGGCCTTCAGTTGTGCGCAGACCGCAGAAGGCGAAGATTGAAGGCCGCAGAGCACCGGGCTTGTGTGCTCAGTGTTCCGAATTTCAGAAGTCCAGCCAAAAGCTGCTTCACCATCCCATTCAGCTGAGGATGTCCCTGCTGCTTCAGAAAGTAACGCGCAGCCGTTGCACTCCAGCAGCACAAGCCTCCTAGAAGCAGCGTCTTACACCTTCAGTGTTGCAGAGTCCGTGCAGCTTGAGCGCACCCAGAAGGACGCGTCCAAGAAAGAAGCCTGCGCACCTTCTCCAAGCAGCCTCGAAAGTGCGCACAACACACTGCGGCTCGGTGTAACTTCCCTCTCAGACGGACGTGCCGCCACACATTAGTCACTCTCGCAGCTCCGTTGCCGACCTCCAGCAGCAGCCACCATCGAAAAAGGCTCGAGAAGTAAAAGCCACTGCTGGGCTGCACCTTCCCCTTGCCTCCCTCCCGTACGTCACGCAAACTCGCCGCTGCACCCTCTGCTTGCCTTCTCGTCTGCATCGACCACTGTGTTGTCTGCATCTCCCTCCGAGCTTCAAGCTAAGCCCAGTTGTTTCCAGGGAGGGCTAGAAGAGGACGAGGTAGCAGCACAAGTGGCTGCCGTTGAACTTCCTCCTGCCGACTGCTAAGGTCAAGCCGGCAGGCAGGCGAGGGGCAGCCACGCTCCCCTCTCGGCGTGTACGCTGCGCACACGAGCCCGGTGCTCTGCGCCGTCGTTCTTCCCCTTTCGGAGCACGTCGCGCTTTCATTCTGCCGGAGGCGAACAGTCGTCTGCTTCTCGCACTGGGCACTGTGCCGGCAGCGAACGGCTCCAGCGCGCTGCTTGTGCCGCAACGCGCCCGGGCTAAGCCGTTTCCCTCTCAGAGCTATGTCCCACCACATCCTGCCTCTCTTGTCGTCCGAATGTAAACGGAAAGCTATTCGGCCACGTGTCGCCCAGAGCACTGTGCCGCGACAACGAGCTTACCCAGAGCTTGCCCCCGACGCGTGCAAGCTTGTATTGGCACCCCACTGCCGTGTGCAAATGCACACACTGCAGTGTGGTGCACATGCGAGTTTCCTTTGCAACCTGCACCGCCCCGGCAGATGGCCGTGCTCTCTGCACGTTCCTTCTCAGTTCGAAGTCCCACCGCGCCCATGACAGCCTCGCAAGGACCAGAGATCCGGAGAGACGTCCAGTACGGAGAACTGTGCCAGGACGGGAAGATGTTCTTCCTTTCTCCTCCTCGTCGGCCAGCTCGGGGTGCTGTGCGGAAAGTCTTGGCCAGCGTAAAGCTCATCCGGCAAGGGCTTCTCTCCTGACCCCATTTCTCTAAGGGAGAGCTAGACGGACGGTTTGGACTCCGGGAAGCAGAAAATGCTTCCAGCTCGAGCTGAGGGAAATCCGCGCCACAGCACGCTGTGGATGCGTGCAGTGTACACGCTGAAGTGCGGCAAAGCTGGACGCCGTCGCTGGCCTTCAGTTGTGCGCAGACCGCAGAAGGCGAAGATTGAAGGCCGCAGAGCACCGGGCTTGTGTGCTCAGTGTTCCGAATTTCAGAAGTCCAGCCAAAAGCTGCTTCACCATCCCATTCAGCTGAGGATGTCCCTGCTGCTTCAGAAAGTAACGCGCAGCCGTTGCACTCCAGCAGCACAAGCCTCCTAGAAGCAGCGTCTTACACCTTCAGTGTTGCAGAGTCCGTGCAGCTTGAGCGCACCCAGAAGGACGCGTCCAAGAAAGAAGCCTGCGCACCTTCTCCAAGCAGCCTCGAAAGTGCGCACAACACACTGCGGCTCGGTGTAACTTCCCTCTCAGACGGACGTGCCGCCACACATTAGTCACTCTCGCAGCTCCGTTGCCGACCTCCAGCAGCAGCCACCATCGAAAAAGGCTCGAGAAGTAAAAGCCACTGCTGGGCTGCACCTTCCCCTTGCCTCCCTCCCGTACGTCACGCAAACTCGCCGCTGCACCCTCTGCTTGCCTTCTCGTCTGCATCGACCACTGTGTTGTCTGCATCTCCCTCCGAGCTTCAAGCTAAGCCCAGTTGTTTCCAGGGAGGGCTAGAAGAGGACGAGGTAGCAGCACAAGTGGCTGCCGTTGAACTTCCTCCTGCCGACTGCTAAGGTCAAGCCGGCAGGCAGGCGAGGGGCAGCCACGCTCCCCTCTCGGCGTGTACGCTGCGCACACGAGCCCGGTGCTCTGCGCCGTCGTTCTTCCCCTTTCGGAGCACGTCGCGCTTTCATTCTGCCGGAGGCGAACAGTCGTCTGCTTCTCGCACTGGGCACTGTGCCGGCAGCGAACGGCTCCAGCGCGCTGCTTGTGCCGCAACGCGCCCGGGCTAAGCCGTTTCCCTCTCAGAGCTATGTCCCACCACATCCTGCCTCTCTTGTCGTCCGAATGTAAACGGAAAGCTATTCGGCCACGTGTCGCCCAGAGCACTGTGCCGCGACAACGAGCTTACCCAGAGCTTGCCCCCGACGCGTGCAAGCTTGTATTGGCACCCCACTGCCGTGTGCAAATGCACACACTGCAGTGTGGTGCACATGCGAGTTTCCTTTGCAACCTGCACCGCCCCGGCAGATGGCCGTGCTCTCTGCACGTTCCTTCTCAGTTCGAAGTCCCACCGCGCCCATGACAGCCTCGCAAGGACCAGAGATCCGGAGAGACGTCCAGTACGGAGAACTGTGCCAGGACGGGAAGATGTTCTTCCTTTCTCCTCCTCGTCGGCCAGCTCGGGGTGCTGTGCGGAAAGTCTTGGCCAGCGTAAAGCTCATCCGGCAAGGGCTTCTCTCCTGACCCCATTTCTCTAAGGGAGAGCTAGACGGACGGTTTGGACTCCGGGAAGCAGAAAATGCTTCCAGCTCGAGCTGAGGGAAATCCGCGCCACAGCACGCTGTGGATGCGTGCAGTGTACACGCTGAAGTGCGGCAAAGCTGGACGCCGTCGCTGGCCTTCAGTTGTGCGCAGACCGCAGAAGGCGAAGATTGAAGGCCGCAGAGCACCGGGCTTGTGTGCTCAGTGTTCCGAATTTCAGAAGTCCAGCCAAAAGCTGCTTCACCATCCCATTCAGCTGAGGATGTCCCTGCTGCTTCAGAAAGTAACGCGCAGCCGTTGCACTCCAGCAGCACAAGCCTCCTAGAAGCAGCGTCTTACACCTTCAGTGTTGCAGAGTCCGTGCAGCTTGAGCGCACCCAGAAGGACGCGTCCAAGAAAGAAGCCTGCGCACCTTCTCCAAGCAGCCTCGAAAGTGCGCACAACACACTGCGGCTCGGTGTAACTTCCCTCTCAGACGGACGTGCCGCCACACATTAGTCACTCTCGCAGCTCCGTTGCCGACCTCCAGCAGCAGCCACCATCGAAAAAGGCTCGAGAAGTAAAAGCCACTGCTGGGCTGCACCTTCCCCTTGCCTCCCTCCCGTACGTCACGCAAACTCGCCGCTGCACCCTCTGCTTGCCTTCTCGTCTGCATCGACCACTGTGTTGTCTGCATCTCCCTCCGAGCTTCAAGCTAAGCCCAGTTGTTTCCAGGGAGGGCTAGAAGAGGACGAGGTAGCAGCACAAGTGGCTGCCGTTGAACTTCCTCCTGCCGACTGCTAAGGTCAAGCCGGCAGGCAGGCGAGGGGCAGCCACGCTCCCCTCTCGGCGTGTACGCTGCGCACACGAGCCCGGTGCTCTGCGCCGTCGTTCTTCCCCTTTCGGAGCACGTCGCGCTTTCATTCTGCCGGAGGCGAACAGTCGTCTGCTTCTCGCACTGGGCACTGTGCCGGCAGCGAACGGCTCCAGCGCGCTGCTTGTGCCGCAACGCGCCCGGGCTAAGCCGTTTCCCTCTCAGAGCTATGTCCCACCACATCCTGCCTCTCTTGTCGTCCGAATGTAAACGGAAAGCTATTCGGCCACGTGTCGCCCAGAGCACTGTGCCGCGACAACGAGCTTACCCAGAGCTTGCCCCCGACGCGTGCAAGCTTGTATTGGCACCCCACTGCCGTGTGCAAATGCACACACTGCAGTGTGGTGCACATGCGAGTTTCCTTTGCAACCTGCACCGCCCCGGCAGATGGCCGTGCTCTCTGCACGTTCCTTCTCAGTTCGAAGTCCCACCGCGCCCATGACAGCCTCGCAAGGACCAGAGATCCGGAGAGACGTCCAGTACGGAGAACTGTGCCAGGACGGGAAGATGTTCTTCCTTTCTCCTCCTCGTCGGCCAGCTCGTGGTGCTGTGCGGAAAGTCTTGGCCAGCGTAAAGCTCATCCGGCAAGGGCTTCTCTCCTGACCCCATTTCTCTAAGGGAGAGCTAGACGGACGGTTTGGACTCCGGGAAGCAGAAAATGCTTCCAGCTCGAGCTGAGGGAAATCCGCGCCACAGCACGCTGTGGATGCGTGCAGTGTACACGCTGAAGTGCGGCAAAGCTGGACGCCGTCGCTGGCCTTCAGTTGTGCGCAGACCGCAGAAGGCGAAGATTGAAGGCCGCAGAGCACCGGGCTTGTGTGCTCAGTGTTCCGAATTTCAGAAGTCCAGCCAAAAGCTGCTTCACCATCCCATTCAGCTGAGGATGTCCCTGCTGCTTCAGAAAGTAACGCGCAGCCGTTGCACTCCAGCAGCACAAGCCTCCTAGAAGCAGCGTCTTACACCTTCAGTGTTGCAGAGTCCGTGCAGCTTGAGCGCACCCAGAAGGACGCGTCCAAGAAAGAAGCCTGCGCACCTTCTCCAAGCAGCCTCGAAAGTGCGCACAACACACTGCGGCTCGGTGTAACTTCCCTCTCAGACGGACGTGCCGCCACACATTAGTCACTCTCGCAGCTCCGTTGCCGACCTCCAGCAGCAGCCACCATCGAAAAAGGCTCGAGAAGTAAAAGCCACTGCTGGGCTGCACCTTCCCCTTGCCTCCCTCCCGTACGTCACGCAAACTCGCCGCTGCACCCTCTGCTTGCCTTCTCGTCTGCATCGACCACTGTGTTGTCTGCATCTCCCTCCGAGCTTCAAGCTAAGCCCAGTTGTTTCCAGGGAGGGCTAGAAGAGGACGAGGTAGCAGCACAAGTGGCTGCCGTTGAACTTCCTCCTGCCGACTGCTAAGGTCAAGCCGGCAGGCAGGCGAGGGGCAGCCACGCTCCCCTCTCGGCGTGTACGCTGCGCACACGAGCCCGGTGCTCTGCGCCGTCGTTCTTCCCCTTTCGGAGCACGTCGCGCTTTCATTCTGCCGGAGGCGAACAGTCGTCTGCTTCTCGCACTGGGCACTGTGCCGGCAGCGAACGGCTCCAGCGCGCTGCTTGTGCCGCAACGCGCCCGGGCTAAGCCGTTTCCCTCTCAGAGCTATGTCCCACCACATCCTGCCTCTCTTGTCGTCCGAATGTAAACGGAAAGCTATTCGGCCACGTGTCGCCCAGAGCACTGTGCCGCGACAACGAGCTTACCCAGAGCTTGCCCCCGACGCGTGCAAGCTTGTATTGGCACCCCACTGCCGTGTGCAAATGCACACACTGCAGTGTGGTGCACATGCGAGTTTCCTTTGCAACCTGCACCGCCCCGGCAGATGGCCGTGCTCTCTGCACGTTCCTTCTCAGTTCGAAGTCCCACCGCGCCCATGACAGCCTCGCAAGGACCAGAGATCCGGAGAGACGTCCAGTACGGAGAACTGTGCCAGGACGGGAAGATGTTCTTCCTTTCTCCTCCTCGTCGGCCAGCTCGTGGTGCTGTGCGGAAAGTCTTGGCCAGCGTAAAGCTCATCCGGCAAGGGCTTCTCTCCTGACCCCATTTCTCTAAGGGAGAGCTAGACGGACGGTTTGGACTCCGGGAAGCAGAAAATGCTTCCAGCTCGAGCTGAGGGAAATCCGCGCCACAGCACGCTGTGGATGCGTGCAGTGTACACGCTGAAGTGCGGCAAAGCTGGACGCCGTCGCTGGCCTTCAGTTGTGCGCAGACCGCAGAAGGCGAAGATTGAAGGCCGCAGAGCACCGGGCTTGTGTGCTCAGTGTTCCGAATTTCAGAAGTCCAGCCAAAAGCTGCTTCACCATCCCATTCAGCTGAGGATGTCCCTGCTGCTTCAGAAAGTAACGCGCAGCCGTTGCACTCCAGCAGCACAAGCCTCCTAGAAGCAGCGTCTTACACCTTCAGTGTTGCAGAGTCCGTGCAGCTTGAGCGCACCCAGAAGGACGCGTCCAAGAAAGAAGCCTGCGCACCTTCTCCAAGCAGCCTCGAAAGTGCGCACAACACACTGCGGCTCGGTGTAACTTCCCTCTCAGACGGACGTGCCGCCACACATTAGTCACTCTCGCAGCTCCGTTGCCGACCTCCAGCAGCAGCCACCATCGAAAAAGGCTCGAGAAGTAAAAGCCACTGCTGGGCTGCACCTTCCCCTTGCCTCCCTCCCGTACGTCACGCAAACTCGCCGCTGCACCCTGTGCTTGCCTTCTCGTCTGCATCGACCACTGTGTTGTCTGCATCTCCCTCCGAGCTTCAAGCTAAGCCCAGTTGTTTCCAGGGAGGGCTAGAAGAGGACGAGGTAGCAGCACAAGTGGCTGCCGTTGAACTTCCTCCTGCCGACTGCTAAGGTCAAGCCGGCAGGCAGGCGAGGGGCAGCCACGCTCCCCTCTCGGCGTGTACGCTGCGCACACGAGCCCGGTGCTCTGCGCCGTCGTTCTTCCCCTTTCGGAGCACGTCGCGCTTTCATTCTGCCGGAGGCGAACAGTCGTCTGCTTCTCGCACTGGGCACTGTGCCGGCAGCGAACGGCTCCAGCGCGCTGCTTGTGCCGCAACGCGCCCGGGCTAAGCCGTTTCCCTCTCAGAGCTATGTCCCACCACATCCTGCCTCTCTTGTCGTCCGAATGTAAACGGAAAGCTATTCGGCCACGTGTCGCCCAGAGCACTGTGCCGCGACAACGAGCTTACCCAGAGCTTGCCCCCGACGCGTGCAAGCTTGTATTGGCACCCCACTGCCGTGTGCAAATGCACACACTGCAGTGTGGTGCACATGCGAGTTTCCTTTGCAACCTGCACCGCCCCGGCAGATGGCCGTGCTCTCTGCACGTTCCTTCTCAGTTCGAAGTCCCACCGCGCCCATGACAGCCTCGCAAGGACCAGAGATCCGGAGAGACGTCCAGTACGGAGAACTGTGCCAGGACGGGAAGATGTTCTTCCTTTCTCCTCCTCGTCGGCCAGCTCGTGGTGCTGTGCGGAAAGTCTTGGCCAGCGTAAAGCTCATCCGGCAAGGGCTTCTCTCCTGACCCCATTTCTCTAAGGGAGAGCTAGACGGACGGTTTGGACTCCGGGAAGCAGAAAATGCTTCCAGCTCGAGCTGAGGGAAATCTGCGCCACAGCACGCTGTGGATGCGTGCAGTGTACACGCTGAAGTGCGGCAAAGCTGGACGCCGTCGCTGGCCTTCAGTTGTGCGCAGACCGCAGAAGGCGAAGATTGAAGGCCGCAGAGCACCGGGCTTGTGTGCTCAGTGTTCCGAATTTCAGAAGTCCAGCCAAAAGCTGCTTCACCATCCCATTCAGCTGAGGATGTCCCTGCTGCTTCAGAAAGTAACGCGCAGCCGTTGCACTCCAGCAGCACAAGCCTCCTAGAAGCAGCGTCTTACACCTTCAGTGTTGCAGAGTCCGTGCAGCTTGAGCGCACCCAGAAGGACGCGTCCAAGAAAGAAGCCTGCGCACCTTCTCCAAGCAGCCTCGAAAGTGCGCACAACACACTGCGGCTCGGTGTAACTTCCCTCTCAGACGGACGTGCCGCCACACATTAGTCACTCTCGCAGCTCCGTTGCCGACCTCCAGCAGCAGCCACCATCGAAAAAGGCTCGAGAAGTAAAAGCCACTGCTGGGCTGCACCTTCCCCTTGCCTCCCTCCCGTACGTCACGCAAACTCGCCGCTGCACCCTGTGCTTGCCTTCTCGTCTGCATCGACCACTGTGTTGTCTGCATCTCCCTCCGAGCTTCAAGCTAAGCCCAGTTGTTTCCAGGGAGGGCTAGAAGAGGACGAGGTAGCAGCACAAGTGGCTGCCGTTGAACTTCCTCCTGCCGACTGCTAAGGTCAAGCCGGCAGGCAGGCGAGGGGCAGCCACGCTCCCCTCTCGGCGTGTACGCTGCGCACACGAGCCCGGTGCTCTGCGCCGTCGTTCTTCCCCTTTCGGAGCACGTCGCGCTTTCATTCTGCCGGAGGCGAACAGTCGTCTGCTTCTCGCACTGGGCACTGTGCCGGCAGCGAACGGCTCCAGCGCGCTGCTTGTGCCGCAACGCGCCCGGGCTAAGCCGTTTCCCTCTCAGAGCTATGTCCCACCACATCCTGCCTCTCTTGTCGTCCGAATGTAAACGGAAAGCTATTCGGCCACGTGTCGCCCAGAGCACTGTGCCGCGACAACGAGCTTACCCAGAGCTTGCCCCCGACGCGTGCAAGCTTGTATTGGCACCCCACTGCCGTGTGCAAATGCACACACTGCAGTGTGGTGCACATGCGAGTTTCCTTTGCAACCTGCACCGCCCCGGCAGATGGCCGTGCTCTCTGCACGTTCCTTCTCAGTTCGAAGTCCCACCGCGCCCATGACAGCCTCGCAAGGACCAGAGATCCGGAGAGACGTCCAGTACGGAGAACTGTGCCAGGACGGGAAGATGTTCTTCCTTTCTCCTCCTCGTCGGCCAGCTCGTGGTGCTGTGCGGAAAGTCTTGGCCAGCGTAAAGCTCATCCGGCAAGGGCTTCTCTCCTGACCCCATTTCTCTAAGGGAGAGCTAGACGGACGGTTTGGACTCCGGGAAGCAGAAAATGCTTCCAGCTCGAGCTGAGGGAAATCCGCGCCACAGCACGCTGTGGATGCGTGCAGTGTACACGCTGAAGTGCGGCAAAGCTGGACGCCGTCGCTGGCCTTCAGTTGTGCGCAGACCGCAGAAGGCGAAGATTGAAGGCCGCAGAGCACCGGGCTTGTGTGCTCAGTGTTCCGAATTTCAGAAGTCCAGCCAAAAGCTGCTTCACCATCCCATTCAGCTGAGGATGTCCCTGCTGCTTCAGAAAGTAACGCGCAGCCGTTGCACTCCAGCAGCACAAGCCTCCTAGAAGCAGCGTCTTACACCTTCAGTGTTGCAGAGTCCGTGCAGCTTGAGCGCACCCAGAAGGACGCGTCCAAGAAAGAAGCCTGCGCACCTTCTCCAAGCAGCCTCGAAAGTGCGCACAACACACTGCGGCTCGGTGTAACTTCCCTCTCAGACGGACGTGCCGCCACACATTAGTCACTCTCGCAGCTCCGTTGCCGACCTCCAGCAGCAGCCACCATCGAAAAAGGCTCGAGAAGTAAAAGCCACTGCTGGGCTGCACCTTCCCCTTGCCTCCCTCCCGTACGTCACGCAAACTCGCCGCTGCACCCTCTGCTTGCCTTCTCGTCTGCATCGACCACTGTGTTGTCTGCATCTCCCTCCGAGCTTCAAGCTAAGCCCAGTTGTTTCCAGGGAGGGCTAGAAGAGGACGAGGTAGCAGCACAAGTGGCTGCCGTTGAACTTCCTCCTGCCGACTGCTAAGGTCAAGCCGGCAGGCAGGCGAGGGGCAGCCACGCTCCCCTCTCGGCGTGTACGCTGCGCACACGAGCCCGGTGCTCTGCGCCGTCGTTCTTCCCCTTTCGGAGCACGTCGCGCTTTCATTCTGCCGGAGGCGAACAGTCGTCTGCTTCTCGCACTGGGCACTGTGCCGGCAGCGAACGGCTCCAGCGCGCTGCTTGTGCCGCAACGCGCCCGGGCTAAGCCGTTTCCCTCTCAGAGCTATGTCCCACCACATCCTGCCTCTCTTGTCGTCCGAATGTAAACGGAAAGCTATTCGGCCACGTGTCGCCCAGAGCACTGTGCCGCGACAACGAGCTTACCCAGAGCTTGCCCCCGACGCGTGCAAGCTTGTATTGGCACCCCACTGCCGTGTGCAAATGCACACACTGCAGTGTGGTGCACATGCGAGTTTCCTTTGCAACCTGCACCGCCCCGGCAGATGGCCGTGCTCTCTGCACGTTCCTTCTCAGTTCGAAGTCCCACCGCGCCCATGACAGCCTCGCAAGGACCAGAGATCCGGAGAGACGTCCAGTACGGAGAACTGTGCCAGGACGGGAAGATGTTCTTCCTTTCTCCTCCTCGTCGGCCAGCTCGTGGTGCTGTGCGGAAAGTCTTGGCCAGCGTAAAGCTCATCCGGCAAGGGCTTCTCTCCTGACCCCATTTCTCTAAGGGAGAGCTAGACGGACGGTTTGGACTCCGGGAAGCAGAAAATGCTTCCAGCTCGAGCTGAGGGAAATCCGCGCCACAGCACGCTGTGGATGCGTGCAGTGTACACGCTGAAGTGCGGCAAAGCTGGACGCCGTCGCTGGCCTTCAGTTGTGCGCAGACCGCAGAAGGCGAAGATTGAAGGCCGCAGAGCACCGGGCTTGTGTGCTCAGTGTTCCGAATTTCAGAAGTCCAGCCAAAAGCTGCTTCACCATCCCATTCAGCTGAGGATGTCCCTGCTGCTTCAGAAAGTAACGCGCAGCCGTTGCACTCCAGCAGCACAAGCCTCCTAGAAGCAGCGTCTTACACCTTCAGTGTTGCAGAGTCCGTGCAGCTTGAGCGCACCCAGAAGGACGCGTCCAAGAAAGAAGCCTGCGCACCTTCTCCAAGCAGCCTCGAAAGTGCGCACAACACACTGCGGCTCGGTGTAACTTCCCTCTCAGACGGACGTGCCGCCACACATTAGTCACTCTCGCAGCTCCGTTGCCGACCTCCAGCAGCAGCCACCATCGAAAAAGGCTCGAGAAGTAAAAGCCACTGCTGGGCTGCACCTTCCCCTTGCCTCCCTCCCGTACGTCACGCAAACTCGCCGCTGCACCCTCTGCTTGCCTTCTCGTCTGCATCGACCACTGTGTTGTCTGCATCTCCCTCCGAGCTTCAAGCTAAGCCCAGTTGTTTCCAGGGAGGGCTAGAAGAGGACGAGGTAGCAGCACAAGTGGCTGCCGTTGAACTTCCTCCTGCCGACTGCTAAGGTCAAGCCGGCAGGCAGGCGAGGGGCAGCCACGCTCCCCTCTCGGCGTGTACGCTGCGCACACGAGCCCGGTGCTCTGCGCCGTCGTTCTTCCCCTTTCGGAGCACGTCGCGCTTTCATTCTGCCGGAGGCGAACAGTCGTCTGCTTCTCGCACTGGGCACTGTGCCGGCAGCGAACGGCTCCAGCGCGCTGCTTGTGCCGCAACGCGCCCGGGCTAAGCCGTTTCCCTCTCAGAGCTATGTCCCACCACATCCTGCCTCTCTTGTCGTCCGAATGTAAACGGAAAGCTATTCGGCCACGTGTCGCCCAGAGCACTGTGCCGCGACAACGAGCTTACCCAGAGCTTGCCCCCGACGCGTGCAAGCTTGTATTGGCACCCCACTGCCGTGTGCAAATGCACACACTGCAGTGTGGTGCACATGCGAGTTTCCTTTGCAACCTGCACCGCCCCGGCAGATGGCCGTGCTCTCTGCACGTTCCTTCTCAGTTCGAAGTCCCACCGCGCCCATGACAGCCTCGCAAGGACCAGAGATCCGGAGAGACGTCCAGTACGGAGAACTGTGCCAGGACGGGAAGATGTTCTTCCTTTCTCCTCCTCGTCGGCCAGCTCGTGGTGCTGTGCGGAAAGTCTTGGCCAGCGTAAAGCTCATCCGGCAAGGGCTTCTCTCCTGACCCCATTTCTCTAAGGGAGAGCTAGACGGACGGTTTGGACTCCGGGAAGCAGAAAATGCTTCCAGCTCGAGCTGAGGGAAATCCGCGCCACAGCACGCTGTGGATGCGTGCAGTGTACACGCTGAAGTGCGGCAAAGCTGGACGCCGTCGCTGGCCTTCAGTTGTGCGCAGACCGCAGAAGGCGAAGATTGAAGGCCGCAGAGCACCGGGCTTGTGTGCTCAGTGTTCCGAATTTCAGAAGTCCAGCCAAAAGCTGCTTCACCATCCCATTCAGCTGAGGATGTCCCTGCTGCTTCAGAAAGTAACGCGCAGCCGTTGCACTCCAGCAGCACAAGCCTCCTAGAAGCAGCGTCTTACACCTTCAGTGTTGCAGAGTCCGTGCAGCTTGAGCGCACCCAGAAGGACGCGTCCAAGAAAGAAGCCTGCGCACCTTCTCCAAGCAGCCTCGAAAGTGCGCACAACACACTGCGGCTCGGTGTAACTTCCCTCTCAGACGGACGTGCCGCCACACATTAGTCACTCTCGCAGCTCCGTTGCCGACCTCCAGCAGCAGCCACCATCGAAAAAGGCTCGAGAAGTAAAAGCCACTGCTGGGCTGCACCTTCCCCTTGCCTCCCTCCCGTACGTCACGCAAACTCGCCGCTGCACCCTCTGCTTGCCTTCTCGTCTGCATCGACCACTGTGTTGTCTGCATCTCCCTCCGAGCTTCAAGCTAAGCCCAGTTGTTTCCAGGGAGGGCTAGAAGAGGACGAGGTAGCAGCACAAGTGGCTGCCGTTGAACTTCCTCCTGCCGACTGCTAAGGTCAAGCCGGCAGGCAGGCGAGGGGCAGCCACGCTCCCCTCTCGGCGTGTACGCTGCGCACACGAGCCCGGTGCTCTGCGCCGTCGTTCTTCCCCTTTCGGAGCACGTCGCGCTTTCATTCTGCCGGAGGCGAACAGTCGTCTGCTTCTCGCACTGGGCACTGTGCCGGCAGCGAACGGCTCCAGCGCGCTGCTTGTGCCGCAACGCGCCCGGGCTAAGCCGTTTCCCTCTCAGAGCTATGTCCCACCACATCCTGCCTCTCTTGTCGTCCGAATGTAAACGGAAAGCTATTCGGCCACGTGTCGCCCAGAGCACTGTGCCGCGACAACGAGCTTACCCAGAGCTTGCCCCCGACGCGTGCAAGCTTGTATTGGCACCCCACTGCCGTGTGCAAATGCACACACTGCAGTGTGGTGCACATGCGAGTTTCCTTTGCAACCTGCACCGCCCCGGCAGATGGCCGTGCTCTCTGCACGTTCCTTCTCAGTTCGAAGTCCCACCGCGCCCATGACAGCCTCGCAAGGACCAGAGATCCGGAGAGACGTCCAGTACGGAGAACTGTGCCAGGACGGGAAGATGTTCTTCCTTTCTCCTCCTCGTCGGCCAGCTCGTGGTGCTGTGCGGAAAGTCTTGGCCAGCGTAAAGCTCATCCGGCAAGGGCTTCTCTCCTGACCCCATTTCTCTAAGGGAGAGCTAGACGGACGGTTTGGACTCCGGGAAGCAGAAAATGCTTCCAGCTCGAGCTGAGGGAAATCCGCGCCACAGCACGCTGTGGATGCGTGCAGTGTACACGCTGAAGTGCGGCAAAGCTGGACGCCGTCGCTGGCCTTCAGTTGTGCGCAGACCGCAGAAGGCGAAGATTGAAGGCCGCAGAGCACCGGGCTTGTGTGCTCAGTGTTCCGAATTTCAGAAGTCCAGCCAAAAGCTGCTTCACCATCCCATTCAGCTGAGGATGTCCCTGCTGCTTCAGAAAGTAACGCGCAGCCGTTGCACTCCAGCAGCACAAGCCTCCTAGAAGCAGCGTCTTACACCTTCAGTGTTGCAGAGTCCGTGCAGCTTGAGCGCACCCAGAAGGACGCGTCCAAGAAAGAAGCCTGCGCACCTTCTCCAAGCAGCCTCGAAAGTGCGCACAACACACTGCGGCTCGGTGTAACTTCCCTCTCAGACGGACGTGCCGCCACACATTAGTCACTCTCGCAGCTCCGTTGCCGACCTCCAGCAGCAGCCACCATCGAAAAAGGCTCGAGAAGTAAAAGCCACTGCTGGGCTGCACCTTCCCCTTGCCTCCCTCCCGTACGTCACGCAAACTCGCCGCTGCACCCTGTGCTTGCCTTCTCGTCTGCATCGACCACTGTGTTGTCTGCATCTCCCTCCGAGCTTCAAGCTAAGCCCAGTTGTTTCCAGGGAGGGCTAGAAGAGGACGAGGTAGCAGCACAAGTGGCTGCCGTTGAACTTCCTCCTGCCGACTGCTAAGGTCAAGCCGGCAGGCAGGCGAGGGGCAGCCACGCTCCCCTCTCGGCGTGTACGCTGCGCACACGAGCCCGGTGCTCTGCGCCGTCGTTCTTCCCCTTTCGGAGCACGTCGCGCTTTCATTCTGCCGGAGGCGAACAGTCGTCTGCTTCTCGCACTGGGCACTGTGCCGGCAGCGAACGGCTCCAGCGCGCTGCTTGTGCCGCAACGCGCCCGGGCTAAGCCGTTTCCCTCTCAGAGCTATGTCCCACCACATCCTGCCTCTCTTGTCGTCCGAATGTAAACGGAAAGCTATTCGGCCACGTGTCGCCCAGAGCACTGTGCCGCGACAACGAGCTTACCCAGAGCTTGCCCCCGACGCGTGCAAGCTTGTATTGGCACCCCACTGCCGTGTGCAAATGCACACACTGCAGTGTGGTGCACATGCGAGTTTCCTTTGCAACCTGCACCGCCCCGGCAGATGGCCGTGCTCTCTGCACGTTCCTTCTCAGTTCGAAGTCCCACCGCGCCCATGACAGCCTCGCAAGGACCAGAGATCCGGAGAGACGTCCAGTACGGAGAACTGTGCCAGGACGGGAAGATGTTCTTCCTTTCTCCTCCTCGTCGGCCAGCTCGTGGTGCTGTGCGGAAAGTCTTGGCCAGCGTAAAGCTCATCCGGCAAGGGCTTCTCTCCTGACCCCATTTCTCTAAGGGAGAGCTAGACGGACGGTTTGGACTCCGGGAAGCAGAAAATGCTTCCAGCTCGAGCTGAGGGAAATCCGCGCCACAGCACGCTGTGGATGCGTGCAGTGTACACGCTGAAGTGCGGCAAAGCTGGACGCCGTCGCTGGCCTTCAGTTGTGCGCAGACCGCAGAAGGCGAAGATTGAAGGCCGCAGAGCACCGGGCTTGTGTGCTCAGTGTTCCGAATTTCAGAAGTCCAGCCAAAAGCTGCTTCACCATCCCATTCAGCTGAGGATGTCCCTGCTGCTTCAGAAAGTAACGCGCAGCCGTTGCACTCCAGCAGCACAAGCCTCCTAGAAGCAGCGTCTTACACCTTCAGTGTTGCAGAGTCCGTGCAGCTTGAGCGCACCCAGAAGGACGCGTCCAAGAAAGAAGCCTGCGCACCTTCTCCAAGCAGCCTCGAAAGTGCGCACAACACACTGCGGCTCGGTGTAACTTCCCTCTCAGACGGACGTGCCGCCACACATTAGTCACTCTCGCAGCTCCGTTGCCGACCTCCAGCAGCAGCCACCATCGAAAAAGGCTCGAGAAGTAAAAGCCACTGCTGGGCTGCACCTTCCCCTTGCCTCCCTCCCGTACGTCACGCAAACTCGCCGCTGCACCCTCTGCTTGCCTTCTCGTCTGCATCGACCACTGTGTTGTCTGCATCTCCCTCCGAGCTTCAAGCTAAGCCCAGTTGTTTCCAGGGAGGGCTAGAAGAGGACGAGGTAGCAGCACAAGTGGCTGCCGTTGAACTTCCTCCTGCCGACTGCTAAGGTCAAGCCGGCAGGCAGGCGAGGGGCAGCCACGCTCCCCTCTCGGCGTGTACGCTGCGCACACGAGCCCGGTGCTCTGCGCCGTCGTTCTTCCCCTTTCGGAGCACGTCGCGCTTTCATTCTGCCGGAGGCGAACAGTCGTCTGCTTCTCGCACTGGGCACTGTGCCGGCAGCGAACGGCTCCAGCGCGCTGCTTGTGCCGCAACGCGCCCGGGCTAAGCCGTTTCCCTCTCAGAGCTATGTCCCACCACATCCTGCCTCTCTTGTCGTCCGAATGTAAACGGAAAGCTATTCGGCCACGTGTCGCCCAGAGCACTGTGCCGCGACAACGAGCTTACCCAGAGCTTGCCCCCGACGCGTGCAAGCTTGTATTGGCACCCCACTGCCGTGTGCAAATGCACACACTGCAGTGTGGTGCACATGCGAGTTTCCTTTGCAACCTGCACCGCCCCGGCAGATGGCCGTGCTCTCTGCACGTTCCTTCTCAGTTCGAAGTCCCACCGCGCCCATGACAGCCTCGCAAGGACCAGAGATCCGGAGAGACGTCCAGTACGGAGAACTGTGCCAGGACGGGAAGATGTTCTTCCTTTCTCCTCCTCGTCGGCCAGCTCGTGGTGCTGTGCGGAAAGTCTTGGCCAGCGTAAAGCTCATCCGGCAAGGGCTTCTCTCCTGACCCCATTTCTCTAAGGGAGAGCTAGACGGACGGTTTGGACTCCGGGAAGCAGAAAATGCTTCCAGCTCGAGCTGAGGGAAATCCGCGCCACAGCACGCTGTGGATGCGTGCAGTGTACACGCTGAAGTGCGGCAAAGCTGGACGCCGTCGCTGGCCTTCAGTTGTGCGCAGACCGCAGAAGGCGAAGATTGAAGGCCGCAGAGCACCGGGCTTGTGTGCTCAGTGTTCCGAATTTCAGAAGTCCAGCCAAAAGCTGCTTCACCATCCCATTCAGCTGAGGATGTCCCTGCTGCTTCAGAAAGTAACGCGCAGCCGTTGCACTCCAGCAGCACAAGCCTCCTAGAAGCAGCGTCTTACACCTTCAGTGTTGCAGAGTCCGTGCAGCTTGAGCGCACCCAGAAGGACGCGTCCAAGAAAGAAGCCTGCGCACCTTCTCCAAGCAGCCTCGAAAGTGCGCACAACACACTGCGGCTCGGTGTAACTTCCCTCTCAGACGGACGTGCCGCCACACATTAGTCACTCTCGCAGCTCCGTTGCCGACCTCCAGCAGCAGCCACCATCGAAAAAGGCTCGAGAAGTAAAAGCCACTGCTGGGCTGCACCTTCCCCTTGCCTCCCTCCCGTACGTCACGCAAACTCGCCGCTGCACCCTGTGCTTGCCTTCTCGTCTGCATCGACCACTGTGTTGTCTGCATCTCCCTCCGAGCTTCAAGCTAAGCCCAGTTGTTTCCAGGGAGGGCTAGAAGAGGACGAGGTAGCAGCACAAGTGGCTGCCGTTGAACTTCCTCCTGCCGACTGCTAAGGTCAAGCCGGCAGGCAGGCGAGGGGCAGCCACGCTCCCCTCTCGGCGTGTACGCTGCGCACACGAGCCCGGTGCTCTGCGCCGTCGTTCTTCCCCTTTCGGAGCACGTCGCGCTTTCATTCTGCCGGAGGCGAACAGTCGTCTGCTTCTCGCACTGGGCACTGTGCCGGCAGCGAACGGCTCCAGCGCGCTGCTTGTGCCGCAACGCGCCCGGGCTAAGCCGTTTCCCTCTCAGAGCTATGTCCCACCACATCCTGCCTCTCTTGTCGTCCGAATGTAAACGGAAAGCTATTCGGCCACGTGTCGCCCAGAGCACTGTGCCGCGACAACGAGCTTACCCAGAGCTTGCCCCCGACGCGTGCAAGCTTGTATTGGCACCCCACTGCCGTGTGCAAATGCACACACTGCAGTGTGGTGCACATGCGAGTTTCCTTTGCAACCTGCACCGCCCCGGCAGATGGCCGTGCTCTCTGCACGTTCCTTCTCAGTTCGAAGTCCCACCGCGCCCATGACAGCCTCGCAAGGACCAGAGATCCGGAGAGACGTCCAGTACGGAGAACTGTGCCAGGACGGGAAGATGTTCTTCCTTTCTCCTCCTCGTCGGCCAGCTCGTGGTGCTGTGCGGAAAGTCTTGGCCAGCGTAAAGCTCATCCGGCAAGGGCTTCTCTCCTGACCCCATTTCTCTAAGGGAGAGCTAGACGGACGGTTTGGACTCCGGGAAGCAGAAAATGCTTCCAGCTCGAGCTGAGGGAAATCCGCGCCACAGCACGCTGTGGATGCGTGCAGTGTACACGCTGAAGTGCGGCAAAGCTGGACGCCGTCGCTGGCCTTCAGTTGTGCGCAGACCGCAGAAGGCGAAGATTGAAGGCCGCAGAGCACCGGGCTTGTGTGCTCAGTGTTCCGAATTTCAGAAGTCCAGCCAAAAGCTGCTTCACCATCCCATTCAGCTGAGGATGTCCCTGCTGCTTCAGAAAGTAACGCGCAGCCGTTGCACTCCAGCAGCACAAGCCTCCTAGAAGCAGCGTCTTACACCTTCAGTGTTGCAGAGTCCGTGCAGCTTGAGCGCACCCAGAAGGACGCGTCCAAGAAAGAAGCCTGCGCACCTTCTCCAAGCAGCCTCGAAAGTGCGCACAACACACTGCGGCTCGGTGTAACTTCCCTCTCAGACGGACGTGCCGCCACACATTAGTCACTCTCGCAGCTCCGTTGCCGACCTCCAGCAGCAGCCACCATCGAAAAAGGCTCGAGAAGTAAAAGCCACTGCTGGGCTGCACCTTCCCCTTGCCTCCCTCCCGTACGTCACGCAAACTCGCCGCTGCACCCTCTGCTTGCCTTCTCGTCTGCATCGACCACTGTGTTGTCTGCATCTCCCTCCGAGCTTCAAGCTAAGCCCAGTTGTTTCCAGGGAGGGCTAGAAGAGGACGAGGTAGCAGCACAAGTGGCTGCCGTTGAACTTCCTCCTGCCGACTGCTAAGGTCAAGCCGGCAGGCAGGCGAGGGGCAGCCACGCTCCCCTCTCGGCGTGTACGCTGCGCACACGAGCCCGGTGCTCTGCGCCGTCGTTCTTCCCCTTTCGGAGCACGTCGCGCTTTCATTCTGCCGGAGGCGAACAGTCGTCTGCTTCTCGCACTGGGCACTGTGCCGGCAGCGAACGGCTCCAGCGCGCTGCTTGTGCCGCAACGCGCCCGGGCTAAGCCGTTTCCCTCTCAGAGCTATGTCCCACCACATCCTGCCTCTCTTGTCGTCCGAATGTAAACGGAAAGCTATTCGGCCACGTGTCGCCCAGAGCACTGTGCCGCGACAACGAGCTTACCCAGAGCTTGCCCCCGACGCGTGCAAGCTTGTATTGGCACCCCACTGCCGTGTGCAAATGCACACACTGCAGTGTGGTGCACATGCGAGTTTCCTTTGCAACCTGCACCGCCCCGGCAGATGGCCGTGCTCTCTGCACGTTCCTTCTCAGTTCGAAGTCCCACCGCGCCCATGACAGCCTCGCAAGGACCAGAGATCCGGAGAGACGTCCAGTACGGAGAACTGTGCCAGGACGGGAAGATGTTCTTCCTTTCTCCTCCTCGTCGGCCAGCTCGTGGTGCTGTGCGGAAAGTCTTGGCCAGCGTAAAGCTCATCCGGCAAGGGCTTCTCTCCTGACCCCATTTCTCTAAGGGAGAGCTAGACGGACGGTTTGGACTCCGGGAAGCAGAAAATGCTTCCAGCTCGAGCTGAGGGAAATCCGCGCCACAGCACGCTGTGGATGCGTGCAGTGTACACGCTGAAGTGCGGCAAAGCTGGACGCCGTCGCTGGCCTTCAGTTGTGCGCAGACCGCAGAAGGCGAAGATTGAAGGCCGCAGAGCACCGGGCTTGTGTGCTCAGTGTTCCGAATTTCAGAAGTCCAGCCAAAAGCTGCTTCACCATCCCATTCAGCTGAGGATGTCCCTGCTGCTTCAGAAAGTAACGCGCAGCCGTTGCACTCCAGCAGCACAAGCCTCCTAGAAGCAGCGTCTTACACCTTCAGTGTTGCAGAGTCCGTGCAGCTTGAGCGCACCCAGAAGGACGCGTCCAAGAAAGAAGCCTGCGCACCTTCTCCAAGCAGCCTCGAAAGTGCGCACAACACACTGCGGCTCGGTGTAACTTCCCTCTCAGACGGACGTGCCGCCACACATTAGTCACTCTCGCAGCTCCGTTGCCGACCTCCAGCAGCAGCCACCATCGAAAAAGGCTCGAGAAGTAAAAGCCACTGCTGGGCTGCACCTTCCCCTTGCCTCCCTCCCGTACGTCACGCAAACTCGCCGCTGCACCCTGTGCTTGCCTTCTCGTCTGCATCGACCACTGTGTTGTCTGCATCTCCCTCCGAGCTTCAAGCTAAGCCCAGTTGTTTCCAGGGAGGGCTAGAAGAGGACGAGGTAGCAGCACAAGTGGCTGCCGTTGAACTTCCTCCTGCCGACTGCTAAGGTCAAGCCGGCAGGCAGGCGAGGGGCAGCCACGCTCCCCTCTCGGCGTGTACGCTGCGCACACGAGCCCGGTGCTCTGCGCCGTCGTTCTTCCCCTTTCGGAGCACGTCGCGCTTTCATTCTGCCGGAGGCGAACAGTCGTCTGCTTCTCGCACTGGGCACTGTGCCGGCAGCGAACGGCTCCAGCGCGCTGCTTGTGCCGCAACGCGCCCGGGCTAAGCCGTTTCCCTCTCAGAGCTATGTCCCACCACATCCTGCCTCTCTTGTCGTCCGAATGTAAACGGAAAGCTATTCGGCCACGTGTCGCCCAGAGCACTGTGCCGCGACAACGAGCTTACCCAGAGCTTGCCCCCGACGCGTGCAAGCTTGTATTGGCACCCCACTGCCGTGTGCAAATGCACACACTGCAGTGTGGTGCACATGCGAGTTTCCTTTGCAACCTGCACCGCCCCGGCAGATGGCCGTGCTCTCTGCACGTTCCTTCTCAGTTCGAAGTCCCACCGCGCCCATGACAGCCTCGCAAGGACCAGAGATCCGGAGAGACGTCCAGTACGGAGAACTGTGCCAGGACGGGAAGATGTTCTTCCTTTCTCCTCCTCGTCGGCCAGCTCGTGGTGCTGTGCGGAAAGTCTTGGCCAGCGTAAAGCTCATCCGGCAAGGGCTTCTCTCCTGACCCCATTTCTCTAAGGGAGAGCTAGACGGACGGTTTGGACTCCGGGAAGCAGAAAATGCTTCCAGCTCGAGCTGAGGGAAATCCGCGCCACAGCACGCTGTGGATGCGTGCAGTGTACACGCTGAAGTGCGGCAAAGCTGGACGCCGTCGCTGGCCTTCAGTTGTGCGCAGACCGCAGAAGGCGAAGATTGAAGGCCGCAGAGCACCGGGCTTGTGTGCTCAGTGTTCCGAATTTCAGAAGTCCAGCCAAAAGCTGCTTCACCATCCCATTCAGCTGAGGATGTCCCTGCTGCTTCAGAAAGTAACGCGCAGCCGTTGCACTCCAGCAGCACAAGCCTCCTAGAAGCAGCGTCTTACACCTTCAGTGTTGCAGAGTCCGTGCAGCTTGAGCGCACCCAGAAGGACGCGTCCAAGAAAGAAGCCTGCGCACCTTCTCCAAGCAGCCTCGAAAGTGCGCACAACACACTGCGGCTCGGTGTAACTTCCCTCTCAGACGGACGTGCCGCCACACATTAGTCACTCTCGCAGCTCCGTTGCCGACCTCCAGCAGCAGCCACCATCGAAAAAGGCTCGAGAAGTAAAAGCCACTGCTGGGCTGCACCTTCCCCTTGCCTCCCTCCCGTACGTCACGCAAACTCGCCGCTGCACCCTCTGCTTGCCTTCTCGTCTGCATCGACCACTGTGTTGTCTGCATCTCCCTCCGAGCTTCAAGCTAAGCCCAGTTGTTTCCAGGGAGGGCTAGAAGAGGACGAGGTAGCAGCACAAGTGGCTGCCGTTGAACTTCCTCCTGCCGACTGCTAAGGTCAAGCCGGCAGGCAGGCGAGGGGCAGCCACGCTCCCCTCTCGGCGTGTACGCTGCGCACACGAGCCCGGTGCTCTGCGCCGTCGTTCTTCCCCTTTCGGAGCACGTCGCGCTTTCATTCTGCCGGAGGCGAACAGTCGTCTGCTTCTCGCACTGGGCACTGTGCCGGCAGCGAACGGCTCCAGCGCGCTGCTTGTGCCGCAACGCGCCCGGGCTAAGCCGTTTCCCTCTCAGAGCTATGTCCCACCACATCCTGCCTCTCTTGTCGTCCGAATGTAAACGGAAAGCTATTCGGCCACGTGTCGCCCAGAGCACTGTGCCGCGACAACGAGCTTACCCAGAGCTTGCCCCCGACGCGTGCAAGCTTGTATTGGCACCCCACTGCCGTGTGCAAATGCACACACTGCAGTGTGGTGCACATGCGAGTTTCCTTTGCAACCTGCACCGCCCCGGCAGATGGCCGTGCTCTCTGCACGTTCCTTCTCAGTTCGAAGTCCCACCGCGCCCATGACAGCCTCGCAAGGACCAGAGATCCGGAGAGACGTCCAGTACGGAGAACTGTGCCAGGACGGGAAGATGTTCTTCCTTTCTCCTCCTCGTCGGCCAGCTCGTGGTGCTGTGCGGAAAGTCTTGGCCAGCGTAAAGCTCATCCGGCAAGGGCTTCTCTCCTGACCCCATTTCTCTAAGGGAGAGCTAGACGGACGGTTTGGACTCCGGGAAGCAGAAAATGCTTCCAGCTCGAGCTGAGGGAAATCCGCGCCACAGCACGCTGTGGATGCGTGCAGTGTACACGCTGAAGTGCGGCAAAGCTGGACGCCGTCGCTGGCCTTCAGTTGTGCGCAGACCGCAGAAGGCGAAGATTGAAGGCCGCAGAGCACCGGGCTTGTGTGCTCAGTGTTCCGAATTTCAGAAGTCCAGCCAAAAGCTGCTTCACCATCCCATTCAGCTGAGGATGTCCCTGCTGCTTCAGAAAGTAACGCGCAGCCGTTGCACTCCAGCAGCACAAGCCTCCTAGAAGCAGCGTCTTACACCTTCAGTGTTGCAGAGTCCGTGCAGCTTGAGCGCACCCAGAAGGACGCGTCCAAGAAAGAAGCCTGCGCACCTTCTCCAAGCAGCCTCGAAAGTGCGCACAACACACTGCGGCTCGGTGTAACTTCCCTCTCAGACGGACGTGCCGCCACACATTAGTCACTCTCGCAGCTCCGTTGCCGACCTCCAGCAGCAGCCACCATCGAAAAAGGCTCGAGAAGTAAAAGCCACTGCTGGGCTGCACCTTCCCCTTGCCTCCCTCCCGTACGTCACGCAAACTCGCCGCTGCACCCTCTGCTTGCCTTCTCGTCTGCATCGACCACTGTGTTGTCTGCATCTCCCTCCGAGCTTCAAGCTAAGCCCAGTTGTTTCCAGGGAGGGCTAGAAGAGGACGAGGTAGCAGCACAAGTGGCTGCCGTTTGAACTTCCTCCTGCCGACTGCTAAGGTCAAGCCGGCAGGCAGGCGAGGGGCAGCCACGCTCCCCTCTCGGCGTGTACGCTGCGCACACGAGCCGGTGCTCTGCGCCGTCGTTCTTCCCCTTTCGGAGCACGTCGCGCTTTCATTCTGCCGGAGGCGAACAGTCGTCTGCTTCTCGCACTGGGCACTGTGCCGGCAGCGAACGGCTCCAGCGCGCTGCTTGTGCCGCAACGCGCCCGGGCTAAGCCGTTTCCCTCTCAGAGCTATGTCCCCACCACATCCTGCCTCTCTTGTCGTCCGAATGTAAACGGAAAGCTATTCGGCCACGTGTCGCCCAGAGCACTGTGCCGCGACAACGAGCTTACCCAGAGCTTGCCCCCGACGCGTGCAAGCTTGTATTGGCACCCCACTGCCGTGTGCAAATGCACACACTGGCAGTGTGGTGCACATGCGAGTTTCCTTTGCAACCTGCACCGCCCCGGCAGATGGCCGTGCTCTCTGCACGTTCCTTCTCAGTTCGAAGTCCCACCGCGCCCATGACAGCCTCGCAAGGACCAGAGATCCGGAGAGACGTCCAGTACGGAGAACTGTGCCAGGACGGGAAGATGTTCTTCCTTTCTCCTCCTCGTCGGCCAGCTCGTGGTGCTGTGCGGAAAGTCTTGGCCAGCGTAAAGCTCATCCGGCAAGGGCTTCTCTCCTGACCCCATTTCTCTAAGGGAGAGCTAGACGGACGGTTTGGACTCCGGGAAGCAGAAATGCTTCCAGCTCGAGCTGAGGAAATCCGCGCCACAGCACGCTGTGGATGCGTGCAGTGTACACGCTGAAGTGCGGCAAAGCTGGACGCCGTCGCTGGCCTTCAGTTGTGCGCAGACCGCAGAAGGCGAAGATTGAAGGCCGCAGAGCACCGTGCTGTGTGCTCAGTGTTCCGAATTTCAGAAGTCCAGCCAAAAGCTGCTTCACCATCCCATTCAGCTGAGGATGTCCCTGCTGCTTCAGAAAGTAACGCGCAGCCGTTGCACTCCAGCAGCAACAGAAGCCTCCTAGAAGCAGCGTCTTACACCTTCAGTGTTGCAGAGTCCGTGCAGCTTGAGCGCACCCAGAAGGACGCGTCCAAGAAAGAAGCCTGCGCACCTTCTCCAAGCAGCCTCGAAAGTGCGCACAACACACTGCGGCTCGGTGTAACTTCCCTCTCAGACGGACGTGCCGCACACATTAGTCACTCTCGCAGCTCCGTTGCCGACCTCCAGCAGCAGCCACCATCGAAAAAGGCTCGAGAAGTAAAAGCCACTGCTGGGCTGCACGCCTTCCCCTTGCCTCCCTCCCGTACGTCACGCAAACTCGCCGCTGCACC
>NW_027183935.1:0-36340 GCF_041296385.1 Aphelocoma coerulescens
CCACCCCTTAGCCCCGCCCATTTCCCCTTTAGCCCCGCCCCCTCCCGGCCCTGCCGACCCAAATTCCCCCCAAAAACCCCCCAAAAACCCCCAAAATTCCAAAAAAAACCCCCCCAGAGACCCCCAAAAATCCCCTTAAAGACCCAAAATTCCCAAATAAAAGCCCCAAACCCCTAAATCTCCTCAGGACCCCTGCAAAGCCACCCCTTAGCCCCGCCCATTTCCCCTTTAGCCCCGCCCCCTCCCGGCCCTGCCGACCCAAATTCCCCCCCAAAAACCCCCCAAAACCCCCAAAATTCCAAAAAAAAACCCCCCAGAGACCCCCAAAAATCCCCTTAAAGACCCAACATTCCCAAATAAAAGCCCCAAACCCCCCTAAATCTCCTCAGGACCCCTGCAAAGCCACCCCTTAGCCCCGCCCATTTCCCCTTTAGCCCCGCCCCCTCCCGGCCCTGCCGACCCAAATTCCCCCCCAAAAACCCCCCAAAACCCCCAAAATTCCAAAAAAAACCCCCCCAGAGACCCCCAAAAATCCCCTTAAAGACCCAAAATTCCCAAATAAAAGCCCCAAACCCCCTAAATCTCCTCAGGACCCCTGCACAGCCACCCCTTAGCCCCGCCCATTTCCCCTTTAGCCCCGCCCCCTCCCGGCCCTGCCGACCCAAATTCCCCCCCAAAAACCCCCCAAAACCCCCAAAATTCCAGAAAAAAAACCCCCAGAGACCCCCAAAATCCCCTTAAAGACCCAACATTCCCAAATAAAAGCCCCAAACCCCCTAAATCTCCTCAGGACCCCTGCAAAGCCACACCTTAGCCCCGCCCATTTCCCCTTTAAGCCCCGCCCCCTCCCGGCCCTGCCGACCCAAATTCCCCCCCAAAAACCCCCCAAAACCCCCAAAATTCCAAAAAAAACCCCCCAGAGACCCCCAAAAATCCCCTTAAAGACCCAAAATTCCCAAATAAAAGCCCCAAACCCCCTAAATCTCCTCAGGACCCCTGCAAAGCCACCCCTTAGCCCCGCCCATTTCCCCTTTAGCCCCGCCCCCTCCCGGCCCTGCCGACCCAAATTCCCCCCCAAAAACCCGCCAAAACCCCCAAAATTCCAGAAAAAAACCCCCCAGAGACCCCCAAAAATCCCCTTAAAGACCCAACATTCCCAAATAAAAGCCCCAAACCCCCTAAATCTCCTCAGGACCCCTGCAAAGCCACCCCTTAGCCCCGCCCATTTCCCCTTTAGCCCCGCCCCCTCCCGGCCCTGCCGACCCAAATTCCCCCCCAAAAACCCCCCAAAACCCCCAAAATTCCAAAAAAAAAACCCCCCCAGAGACCCCCAAAAATCCCCTTAAAGACCCAAAATTCCCAAATAAAAGCCCAAACCCCCTAAATCTCCTCAGGACCCCTGCAAAGCCACCCCTTAGCCCCGCCCATTTCCCCTTTAGCCCCGCCCCCTCCCGGCCCTGCCGACCCCAAATTCCCCCCAAAAACCCCCCAAAACCCCCAAAATTCCAAAAAAACCCCCCCCAGAGACCCCCAAAAATCCCCTTAAAGACCCAAAATTCCCAAATAAAAGCCCCAAACCCCCTAAATCTCCTCAGGACCCCTGCAAAGCCACCCCTTAGCCCCGCCCACTCCCCCTCTCGCCCCCGCCCATTTCCCCTTTAGCCCCGCCCCCCTCCCGGCCCTGCCGACCCAAATTCCCCCCCAAAAACCCCCCAAAACCCCCAAAATTCCAAAAAAAAAAAACCCCAGAGACCCCCAAAAATCCCCTTAAAGACCCAAAATTCCCAAATAAAAGCCCCAAACCCCCTAAATCTCCTCAGGACCCCTGCAAAGCCACCCCTTAGCCCCGCCCATTTCCCCTTTAGCCCCGCCCCCTCCCGGCCCCTGCCGACCCAAATTCCCCCCCAAAAACCCCCCAAAACCCCCAAAATTCCAAAAAAAAACCCCCCAGAGACCCCCAAAAATCCCCTTAAAGACCCAAAATTCCCAAATAAAAGCCCCAAACCCCCTAAATCTCCTCAGGACCCCTGCAAAGCCACCCCTTAGCCCCGCCCATTTCCCCTTTAGCCCCGCCCCCTCCCGGCCCTGCCGACCCAAATTCCCCCCCAAAAACCCCCCAAAACCCCCAAAATTCCAAAAAAAACCCCCCCAGAGACCCCCAAAAATCCCCTTAAAGACCCAAAATTCCCAAATAAAAGCCCCAAACCCCCTAAATCTCCTCAGGACCCCTGCACAGCCACCCCTTAGCCCCGCCCATTTCCCCTTTAGCCCCGCCCCCTCCCGGCCCTGCCGACCCAAATTCCCCCCCAAAAACCCCCCAAAACCCCCAAAATTCCAGAAAAAAACCCCCCAGAGACCCCCAAAAATCCCCTTAAAGACCCAACATTCCCAAATAAAAGCCCCAAACCCCCTAAATCTCCTCAGGACCCCTGCAAAGCCACACCTTAGCCCCGCCCATTTCCCCTTTAGCCCCGCCCCCTCCCGGCCCTGCCGACCCAAATTCCCCCCCCAAAAACCCCCCAAAACCCCCAAAATTCCAAAAAAAAACCCCCCCAGAGACCCCCAAAAATCCCCTTAAAGACCCAAAATTCCCAAATAAAAGCCCCAAACCCCCTAAATCTCCTCAGGACCCCTGCAAAGCCACCCCTTAGCCCCGCCCATTTCCCCTTTAGCCCCGCCCCCTCCCGGCCCTGCCGACCCAAATTCCCCCCCAAAAACCCGCCAAAACCCCCAAAATTCCAGAAAAAAACCCCCCAGAGACCCCCAAAAATCCCCTTAAAGACCCAACATTCCCAAATAAAAGCCCCAAACCCCCTAAATCTCCTCAGGACCCCTGCAAAGCCACCCCTTAGCCCCCGCCCATTTCCCCTTTAGCCCCGCCCCCTCCCGGCCCTGCCGACCCAAATTCCCCCCAAAAACCCCCCAAAACCCCCAAAATTCCAAAAAAAAACCCCCCCAGAGACCCCCAAAATCCCCTTAAAGACCCAAAATTCCCAAATAAAAGCCCCAAACCCCCTAAATCTCCTCAGGACCCCTGCAAAGCCACCCCTTAGCCCCGCCCATTTCCCCTTTAGCCCCGCCCCCTCCCGGCCCTGCCGACCCAAATTCCCCCCCAAAAACCCCCCAAAACCCCCAAAATTCCAAAAAAACCCCCCCCAGAGACCCCCAAAAATCCCCTTAAAGACCCAAAATTCCCAAATAAAAGCCCCAAACCCCCTAAATCTCCTCAGGACCCCTGCAAAGCCACCCCTTAGCCCCGCCCACTCCCCCTCTCGCCCCGCCCATTTCCCCTTTAGCCCCGCCCCCCTCCCGGCCCTGCCGACCCAAATTCCCCCCCAAAAACCCCCCAAAACCCCCAAAATTCCAAAAAAAAAAAACCCCAGAGACCCCCAAAAATCCCCTTAAAGACCCAAAATTCCCAAATAAAAGCCCCAAACCCCCTAAATCTCCTCAGGACCCCTGCAAAGCCACCCCTTAGCCCCGCCCATTTCCCCTTTAGCCCCGCCCCCTCCCGGCCCTGCCGACCCAAATTCCCCCCCAAAAACCCCCCAAAACCCCCAAAATTCCAAAAAAAAACCCCCCAGAGACCCCCAAAAATCCCCTTAAAGACCCAAAATTCCCAAATAAAAGCCCCAAAACCCCCTAAATCTCCTCAGGACCCCTGCAAAGCCACCCCTTAGCCCCGCCCATTTCCCCCTTTAGCCCCGCCCCCTCCCGGCCCTGCCGACCCAAATTCCCCCCCAAAAACCCCCCAAAACCCCCAAAATTCCAAAAAAAAACCCCCCCAGAGACCCCCAAAAATCCCCTTAAAGACCCAAAATTCCCAAATAAAAGCCCCAAACCCCCTAAATCTCCTCAGGACCCCTGCACAGCCACCCCTTAGCCCCGCCCATTTCCCCTTTAGCCCCGCCCCCTCCCGGCCCTGCCGACCCCAAATTCCCCCCCAAAAACCCCCCAAAACCCCCAAAATTCCAAAAAAAACCCCCCCAGAGACCCCCAAAAATCCCCTTAAAGACCCAAAATTCCCAAATAAAAGCCCCAAACCCCCTAAATCTCCTCAGGACCCCTGCAAAGCCACCCTTAGCCCCGCCCACTCCCCCTCTAGCCCCGCCCATCTCCCCTTTAGCCCCGCCCCCTCCCGGCCCTGCCGACCCAAATTCCCCCCCAACAAAAAAAACCCCCCCAGAGACCCCCAAAAATCCCCTTAAAGACCCAAAATTCCCAAATAAAAGCCCCCAAACCCCCCTAAATCTCCTCAGGACCCCTGCAAAGCCACCCCTTAGCCCCGCCCACTCCCCCTCTAGCCCGCCCATCTCCCCTTTAGCCCCGCCCCCTCCCGGCCCTGCCGACCCAAATTCCCCCCCAAAAACCCCCCCAAAAACCCCCCAAAATTCCAAAAAAAAACCCCCCCAGAGACCCCCAAAAATCCCCTTAAAGACCCAAAATTCCCAAATAAAAGCCCCAAACCCCCTAAATCTCCTCAGGGACCCCTGCAAAGCCACCCCTTAGCCCCGCCCATTTCCCCTTTAGCCCCGCCCCCTCCCGGCCCTGCCGACCCAAATTCCCCCCCAAAAACCCCCCAAAACCCCAAAATTCCAAAAAAAACCCCCCCAGAGACCCCCAAAAATCCCCTTAAAGACCCAAAATTCCCAAATAAAAGCCCCAAACCCCCTAAATCTCCTCAGGACCCCTGCAAAGCCACCCCCTTAGCCCCGCCCATTCTCCCCTTTAGCCCCGCCCCCTCCCGGCCCTGCCGACCCAAATTCCCCCCCAAAAACCCCCCAAAACCCCCAAAATTCCAAAAAAAACCCCCCCCAGAGACCCCCAAAAATCCCCTTAAAGACCCAAAATTCCCAAATAAAAGCCCCAAACCCCCTAAATCTCCTCAGGACCCCTGCAAAGCCACCCTTAGCCCGCCCAACGCCCCTCTAGCCCCGCCCATTTCCCCTTTAGCCCCGCCCCCTCCCGGCCCTGCCGACCCAAATTCCCCCCCAAAAACCCCCCAAAACCCCCAAAATTCCAAAAAAAAACCCCCCAGAGACCCCCAAAAATCCCCTTAAAGACCCAAAATTCCCAAATAAAAGCCCCAAACCCCCTAAATCTCCTCAGGACCCCTGCAAAGCCACCCCTTAGCCCCGCCCATTTCCCCTTTAGCCCCGCCCCCTCCCGGCCCTGCCGACCCAAATTCCCCCCCAAAAACCCCCCAAAACCCCCAAAATTCCAAAAAAAACCCCCCCAGAGACCCCCAAAAATCCCCTTAAAGACCCAAAATTCCCAAATAAAAGCCCCAAACCCCCTAAATCTCCTCAGGACCCCTGCAAAGCCACCCCTTAGCCCCGCCCATTTCCCCTTTAGCCCCGCCCCCTCCCGGCCCTGCCGACCCAAATTCCCCCCCAAAAACCCCCCAAAACCCCCAAAATTCCAAAAAAAACCCCCCCAGAGACCCCCAAAAATCCCCTTAAAGACCCAAAATTCCCAAATAAAAGCCCCAAACCCCCTAAATCTCCTCAGGACCCCTGCAAAGCCACCCCCTTAGCCCCGCCCATTTCCCCTTTAGCCCCGCCCCCTCCCGGCCCTGCCGACCCAAATTCCCCCCCAAAAACCCCCCAAAACCCCCAAAATTCCAAAAAAAAACCCCCCCAGAGACCCCCAAAAATCCCCTTAAAGACCCAAAATTCCAAATAAAAGCCCCAAACCCCCTAAATCTCCTCAGGACCCCTGCAAAGCCACCCCTTAGCCCCGCCCATTTCCCCTTTAGCCCCGCCCCCTCCCGGCCCTGCCGACCCAAATTACCCCCCCAAAACCCCCCAAAACCCCCAAAATTCCAAAAAAAAACCCCCCAGAGACCCCCAAAAATCCCCTTAAAGACCCAACATTCCCAAATAAAAGCCCCAAACCCCCTAAATCTCCTCAGGACCCCTGCAAAGCCACCCCTTAGCCCCGCCCATTTCCCCTTTAGCCCCGCCCCCTCCCGGCCCTGCCGACCCAAATTCCCCCCCAAAAACCCCCCAAAACCCCCAAAATTCCAAAAAAAACCCCCCCAGAGACCCCCAAAAATCCCCTTAAAGACCCAAAATTCCCAAATAAAAGCCCCAAACCCCCTAAATCTCCTCAGGACCCCTGCAAAGCCACCCCTTAGCCCCGCCCATTTCCCCTTTAGCCTCCGCCCCTCCCCCCCCCTCCCGGCCCTGCCGACCCAAATTCCCCCCCAAAAACCCCCCAAAACCCCCAAAATTCAAAAAAAAACCCCCCCAGAGACCCCCAAAAATCCCCTTAAAGACCCAAAATTCCCAAATAAAAGCCCCAAACCCCCTAAATCTCCTCAGGACCCCTGCAAAGCCACCCCTTAGCCCCGCCCACTCCCCCTCTAGCCCCGCCCATTTCTTCTTTAGCCCCGCCCCCCTCCCGGCCCTGCCGACCCAAATTCCCCCCCAAAAACCCCCCAAAACCCCCAAAATTCCAAAAAAAAACCCCCAGAGACCCCCAAAAATCCCCTTAAAGACCCAAAATTCCCAAATAAAAGCCCCAAACCCCCTAAATCTCCTCAGGACCCCTGCAAAGCCACCCCTTAGCCCCGCCCATTTCCCCTTTAGCCCCGCCCCCTCCCGGCCCTGCCGACCCAAATTCCCCCCCAAAAACCCCCCAAAACCCCCAAAATTCCAGAAAAAAACCCCCCAGAGACCCCCAAAAATCCCCTTAAAGACCCAACATTCCCAAATAAAAGCCCCAAACCCCCTAAATCTCCTCAGGACCCCTGCAAAGCCACCCCTTAGCCCCGCCCATTTCCCCTTTAGCCCCGCCCCCTCCCGGCCCTGCCGACCCAAATTCCCCCCCAAAAACCCCCCAAAACCCCCAAAATTCAAAAAAAAAACCCCCCAGAGACCCCCAAAAATCCCCTTAATGGCCCAAAATTCCCAAATAAAAGCCCCAAACCCCCTAAATCTCCTCAGGACCCCTGCAAAGCCACCCCTTAGCCCCGCCCATTTCCCCTTTAGCCCCGCCCCCTCCCGGCCCTGCCGACCCAAATTCCCCCCCAAAAACCCCCCAAAACCCCCAAAATTCCAGAAAAAAACCCCCCAGAGACCCCCAAAAATCCCCTTAAAGACCCAACATTCCCAAATAAAAGCCCCAAACCCCCTAAATCTCCTCAGGACCCCTGCAAAGCCACCCCTTAGCCCCGCCCATTTCCCCTTTAGCCCCGCCCCCTCCCGGCCCTGCCGACCCAAATTCCCCCCCAAAAACCCCCCAAAACCCCCAAAATTCCAAAAAAAACCCCCCCAGAGACCCCCAAAAATCCCCTTAAAGACCCAAAATTCCCAAATAAAAGCCCCAAACCCCCTAAATCTCCTCAGGACCCCTGCAAAGCCACCCCTCTAGCCCCGCCCATTTCCCCTTTAGCCCCGCCCCCTCCCGGCCCTGCCGACCCAAATTCCCCCCCAAAAACCCCCCAAAACCCCCAAAATTCCAAAAAAACCCCCCCCAGAGACCCCCAAAAATCCCCTTAAAGACCCAAAATTCCCAAATAAAAGCCCCAAACCCCCCTAAATCTCCTCAGGACCCCTGCAAAGCCACCCCTTAGCCCCGCCCACTCCCCTCTAGCCCCGCCCATTTCCCCTTTAGCCCCGCCCCCTCCCGGCCCTGCCGACCCAAATTCCCCCCCAAAAACCCCCCAAAACCCCCAAAATTCCAAAAAAAAAAACCCCAGAGACCCCCAAAAATCCCCTTAAAGACCCAAAATTCCCAAATAAAAGCCCCAAACCCCCTAAATCTCCTCAGGACCCCTGCAAAGCCACCCCTTAGCCCCGCCCATTTCCCCTTTAGCCCCGCCCCCTCCCGGCCCTGCCGACCCAAATTCCCCCCCAAAAACCCCCCAAAACCCCCAAAATTCCAAAAAAAAACCCCCCAGAGACCCCCAAAAATCCCCTTAAAGACCCAAAATTCCCAAATAAAAGCCCCAAACCCCCTAAATCTCCTCAGGACCCCTGCAAAGCCACCCCTTAGCCCCGCCCATTTCCCCTTTAGCCCCCGCCCCCCTCCCGGCCCTGCCGACCCAAATTCCCCCCCAAAAACCCCCCAAAACCCCCAAAATTCCAAAAAAAAACCCCCCAGAGACCCCCAAAAATCCCCTTAAAGACCCAAAATTCCCAAATAAAAGCCCCAAACCCCCTAAATCTCCTCAGGACCCCTGCACAGCCACCCCTTAGCCCCGCCCATTTCCCCTTTAGCCCCGCCCCCTCCCGGCCCTGCCGACCCAAATTCCCCCCCAAAAACCCCCCAAAACCCCCAAAATTCCAGAAAAAAACCCCCCAGAGACCCCCAAAAATCCCCTTAAAGACCCAACATTCCCAAATAAAAGCCCCAAACCCCCTAAATCTCCTCAGGACCCCTGCAAAGCCACACCTTAGCCCCGCCCATTTCCCCTTTAGCCCCGCCCCCTCCCGGCCCTGCCGACCCAAATTCCCCCCCAAAAACCCCCCAAAACCCCCAAAATTCCAAAAAAAACCCCCCCAGAGACCCCCAAAAATCCCCTTAAAGACCCAAAATTCCCAAATAAAAGCCCCAAACCCCCTAAATCTCCTCAGGACCCCTGCAAAGCCACCCCTTAGCCCCGCCCATTTCCCCTTTAGCCCCGCCCCCTCCCGGCCCTGCCGACCCAAATTCCCCCCCAAAAACCCCCCAAAACCCCCAAAATTCCAAAAAAAACCCCCCCAGAGACCCCCAAAAATCCCCTTAAAGACCCAAAATTCCCAAATAAAAGCCCCAAACCCCCTAAATCTCCTCAGGACCCCTGCAAAGCCACCCCTTAGCCCCGCCCACTCCCCCTCTAGCCCCGCCCATTTCTTCTTTAGCCCCGCCCCCTCCCGGCCCTGCCGACCCAAATTCCCCCCCAAAAACCCCCCAAAACCCCCAAAATTCCAAAAAAAAACCCCCCAGAGACCCCCAAAAATCCCCTTAAAGACCCAAAATTCCCAAATAAAAGCCCCAAACCCCCTAAATCTCCTCAGGACCCCTGCAAAGCCACCCCTTAGCCCCGCCCATTTCCCCTTTAGCCCCGCCCCCTCCCGGCCCTGCCGACCCAAATTCCCCCCCAAAAACCCCCCAAAACCCCCAAAATTCCAGAAAAAAACCCCCCAGAGACCCCCAAAAATCCCCTTAAAGACCCAACATTCCCAAATAAAAGCCCCAAACCCCCTAAATCTCCTCAGGACCCCTGCAAAGCCACCCCTTAGCCCCGCCCATTTCCCCTTTAGCCCCGCCCCCTCCCGGCCCTGCCGACCCAAATTCCCCCCCAAAAACCCCCAAAACCCCCAAAATTCCAAAAAAAAAACCCCCCAGAGACCCCCAAAAATCCCCTTAAAGACCCAAAATTCCCAAATAAAAGCCCCAAACCCCCTAAATCTCCTCAGGACCCCTGCAAAGCCACCCCTTAGCCCCGCCCATTTCCCCTTTAGCCCCGCCCCCTCCCGGCCCTGCCGACCCAAATTCCCCCCCAAAAACCCCCCAAAACCCCCAAAATTCCAAAAAAAACCCCCCCAGAGACCCCCAAAAATCCCCTTAAAGACCCAAAATTCCCAAATAAAAGCCCCAAACCCCCTAAATCTCCTCAGGACCCCTGCAAAGCCACCCCTTAGCCCCGCCCACTCCCCCTCTAGCCCCGCCCATTTCTTCTTTAGCCCCGCCCCCTCCCGGCCCTGCCGACCCAAATTCCCCCCCAAAAACCCCCCAAAACCCCCAAAATTCCAAAAAAAAACCCCCCAGAGACCCCCAAAAATCCCCTTAAAGACCCAAAATTCCCAAATAAAAGCCCCAAACCCCCTAAATCTCCTCAGGACCCCTGCAAAGCCACCCCTTAGCCCCGCCCATTTCCCCTTTAGCCCCGCCCCCTCCCGGCCCTGCCGACCCAAATTCCCCCCCAAAAACCCCCCAAAACCCCCAAAATTCCAGAAAAAAACCCCCCAGAGACCCCCAAAAATCCCCTTAAAGACCCAACATTCCCAAATAAAAGCCCCAAACCCCCTAAATCTCCTCAGGACCCCTGCAAAGCCACCCCTTAGCCCCGCCCATTTCCCCTTTAGCCCCGCCCCCTCCCGGCCCTGCCGACCCAAATTCCCCCCCAAAAACCCCCCAAAACCCCCAAAATTCAAAAAAAAACCCCCCAGAGACCCCCAAAAATCCCCTTAATGGCCCAAAATTCCCAAATAAAAGCCCCAAACCCCCTAAATCTCCTCAGGACCCCTGCAAAGCCACCCCTTAGCCCCGCCCATTTCCCCTTTAGCCCCGCCCCCTCCCGGCCCTGCCGACCCAAATTCCCCCCCAAAAACCCCCCAAAACCCCCAAAATTCCAGAAAAAAACCCCCCAGAGACCCCCAAAAATCCCCTTAAAGACCCAACATTCCCAAATAAAAGCCCCAAACCCCCTAAATCTCCTCAGGACCCCTGCAAAGCCACCCCTTAGCCCCGCCCATTTCCCCTTTAGCCCCGCCCCCTCCCGGCCCTGCCGACCCAAATTCCCCCCCAAAAACCCCCCAAAACCCCCAAAATTCCAAAAAAAACCCCCCCAGAGACCCCCAAAAATCCCCTTAAAGACCCAAAATTCCCAAATAAAAGCCCCAAACCCCCTAAATCTCCTCAGGACCCCTGCAAAGCCACCCCTCTAGCCCCGCCCATTTCCCCTTTATAGCCCCGCCCCCTCCCGGCCCTGCCGACCCAAATTCCCCCCCAAAAACCCCCCAAAACCCCCAAAATTCAAAAAAAAAACCCCCCAGAGACCCCCAAAAATCCCCTTAATGGCCCAAAATTCCCAAATAAAAGCCCCAAACCCCCTAAATCTCCTCAGGACCCCTGCAAAGCCACCCCTTAGCCCCGCCCATTTCCCCTTTAGCCCCGCCCCCTCCCGGCCCTGCCGACCCAAATTCCCCCCCAAAAACCCCCCAAAACCCCCAAAATTCCAAAAAAAAACCCCCCAGAGACCCCCAAAAATCCCTTAAAGACCCAACATTCCCAAATAAAAGCCCCAAACCCCCTAAATCTCCTCAGGACCCCTGCAAAGCCACCCCTTAGCCCCGCCCATTTCCCCTTTAGCCCCGCCCCCTCCCGGCCCTGCCGACCCAAATTCCCCCCCAAAAACCCCCCAAAACCCCCAAAATTCCAAAAAAACCCCCCCAGAGACCCCCAAAAATCCCCTTAAAGACCCAAAATTCCCAAATAAAAGCCCCAAACCCCCTAAATCTCCTCAGGACCCCTGCAAAGCCACCCCTCTAGCCCCGCCCATTTCCCCTTTAGCCCCGCCCCCTCCCGGCCCTGCCGACCCAAATTCCCCCCCAAAAACCCCCCAAAACCCCCAAAATTCCAAAAAAAACCCCCCCCAGAGACCCCCAAAAATCCCCTTAAAGACCCAAAATTCCCAAATAAAAGCCCCAAACCCCCTAAATCTCCTCAGGACCCCTGCAAAGCCACCCCTTAGCCCCGCCCATTTCCCCTCTAGCCCCGCCCATTTCCCCTTTAGCCCCGCCCCCTCCCGGCCCTGCCGACCCAAATTCCCCCCCAAAAACCCCCCAAAACCCCCAAAATTCCAAAAAAAAAAACCCCAGAGACCCCCAAAAATCCCCTTAAAGACCCAAAATTCCCAAATAAAAGCCCCAAACCCCCTAAATCTCCTCAGGACCCCTGCAAAGCCACCCCTTAGCCCCGCCCATTTCCCCTTTAGCCCCGCCCCCTCCCGGCCCTGCCGACCCAAATTCCCCCCCAAAAACCCCCCAAAACCCCCAAAATTCCAAAAAAAAACCCCCCAGAGACCCCCAAAAATCCCCTTAAAGACCCAAAATTCCCAAATAAAAGCCCCAAACCCCCTAAATCTCCTCAGGACCCCTGCAAAGCCACCCCTTAGCCCCGCCCATTTCCCCTTTAGCCCCGCCCCCTCCCGGCCCTGCCGACCCAAATTCCCCCCCAAAAACCCCCCAAAACCCCCAAAATTCCAGAAAAAAACCCCCCAGAGACCCCCAAAAATCCCCTTAAAGACCCAACATTCCCAAATAAAAGCCCCAAACCCCCTAAATCTCCTCAGGAGCCCTGCAAAGCCACCCCTTAGCCCCGCCCATTTCCCCTTTAGCCTCGCCCCCTCCCGGCCCTGCCGACCCAAATTCCCCCCCAAAAACCCCCCAAAACCCCCAAAATTCCAAAAAAAACCCCCCCAGAGACCCCCAAAAATCCCCTTAAAGACCCAAAATTCCCAAATAAAAGCCCCAAACCCCCTAAATCTCCTCAGGACCCCTGCAAAGCCACCCCTTAGCCCCGCCCATTTCCCCTTTAGCCCCGCCCCCTCCCGGCCCTGCCGACCCAAATTCCCCCCCAAAAACCCCCCAAAACCCCCAAAATTCCAAAAAAAACCCCCCCAGAGACCCCCAAAAATCCCCTTAAAGACCCAAAATTCCCAAATAAAAGCCCCAAACCCCCTAAATCTCCTCAGGACCCCTGCAAAGCCACCCCTTAGCCCCGCCCATTTCCCCTTTAGCCCCGCCCCCTCCCGGCCCTGCCGACCCAAATTCCCCCCCAAAAACCCCCCAAAACCCCCAAAATTCCAAAAAAAACCCCCCCAGAGACCCCCAAAAATCCCCTTAAAGACCCAAAATTCCCAAATAAAAGCCCCAAACCCCCTAAATCTCCTCAGGACCCCTGCACAGCCACCCCTTAGCCCCGCCCATATCCCCTTTAGCCCCGCCCCCTCCCGGCCCTGCCGACCCAAATTCCCCCACAAAAACCCCCCAAAACCCCCAAAATTCCAGAAAAAAACCCCCCAGAGACCCCCAAAAATCCCCTTAAAGACCCAACATTCCCAAATAAAAGCCCCAAACCCCCTAAATCTCCTCAGGACCCCTGCAAAGCCACACCTTAGCCCCGCCCATTTCCCCTTTAGCCCCGCCCCCTCCCGGCTCTGCCGACCCAAATTCCCCCCCAAAAACCCCCCAAAACCCCCAAAATTCAAAAAAAAACCCCCCCAGAGACCCCCAAAAATCCCCTTAAAGACCCAAAATTCCCAAATAAAAGCCCCAAACCCCCTAAATCTCCTCAGGACCCCTGAAAAGCCACCCCTTAGCCCCGCCCATTCCCCCTCTAGCCCCGCCCATTTCCCCTTTAGCCCCGCCCCCTCCCGGCCCTGCCGACCCAAATTCCCCCCCAAAAACCCCCCAAAACCCCCAAAATTCCAAAAAAAAACCCCCCCAGAGACCCCCAAAAATCCCCTTAATGGCCCAAAATTCCCAAATAAAAGCCCCAAACCCCCTAAATCTCCTCAGGACCCCTGCAAAGCCACCCCTTAGCCCCGCCCATTTCCCCTTTAGCCCCGCCCCCTCCCGGCCCTGCCGACCCAAATTCCCCCCCAAAAACCCCCCAAAACCCCCAAAATTCCAAAAAAAAACCCCCCAGAGACCCCCAAAAATCCCCTTAAAGACCCAAAATTCCCAAATAAAAGCCCCAAACCCCCTAAATCTCCTCAGGACCCCTGCAAAGCCACCCCTTAGCCCCGCCCACTCCCCCTCTAGCCCCGCCCATTTCCCCTTTAGCCCCGCCCCCTCCCGGCCCTGCCGACCCAAATTCCCCCCCAAAAACCCCCCAAAACCCCCAAAATTCCAAAAAAAAACCCCCCCAGAGACCCCCAAAAATCCCCTTAAAGACCCAAAATTCCCAAATAAAAGCCCCAAACCCCCTAAATCTCCTCAGGACCCCTGCAAAGCCACCCCTTAGCCCCGCCCATTTCCCCTTTAGCCCCGCCCCCTCCCGGCCCTGCTGACCCAAATTCCCCCCCAAAAACCCCCCAAAACCCCCAAAATTCCAAAAAAAAACCCCCCAGAGACCCCCAAAAATCCCCTTAAAGACCCAAAATTCCCAAATAAAAGCCCCAAACCCCCTAAATCTCCTCAGGACCCCTGCAAAGCCACCCCTTAGCCCCGCCCACTCCCCCTCTAGCCCCGCCCATTTCCCCTTTAGCCCCGCCCCCTCCCGGCCCTGCCGACCCAAATTCCCCCCCAAAACCCCCAAAATTCCAAAAAAAAACCCCCCAGAGACCCCCAAAAATCCCCTTAAAGACCCAAAATTCCCAAATAAAAGCCCCAAACCCCCTAAATCTCCTCAGGACCCCTGCAAAGCCACCCCTTAGCCCCGCCCATTTCCCCTTTAGCCCCGCCCCCTCCCGGCCCTGCCGACCCAAATTCCCCCCCAAAAACCCCCCAAAACCCCCAAAATTCCAAAAAAAACCCCCCCAGAGACCCCCAAAAATCCCCTTAAAGACCCAAAATTCCCAAATAAAAGCCCCAAACCCCCTAAATCTCCTCAGGACCCCTGCAAAGCCACCCCTTAGCCCCGCCCACTCCCCCTCTAGCCCCGCCCATTTCCCCTTTAGCCCCGCCCCCTCCCGGCCCTGCCGACCCAAATTCCCCCCCAAAAACCCCCCAAAACCCCCAAAATTCCAAAAAAAAAACCCCCCAGAGACCCCCAAAAATCCCCTTAAAGACCCAAAATTCCCAAATAAAAGCCCCAAACCCCCTAAATCTCCTCAGGACCCCTGCAAAGCCACCCCTTAGCCCCGCCCATTTCCCCTTTAGCCCCGCCCCCTCCCGGCCCTGCCGACCCAAATTCCCCCCCAAAACCCCCCAAAACCCCCAAAATTCCAAAAAAAACCACCCCAGAGACCCCCAAAAATCCCCTTAAAGACCCAAAATTCCCAAATAAAAGCCCCAAACCCCCTAAATCTCCTCAGGACCCCTGCAAAGCCACCCCTTAGCCCCGCCCATTTCCCCTTTAGCCCCGCCCCCTCCCGGCCCTGCCGACCCAAATTCCCCCCCAAAAACCCCCCAAAACCCCCAAAATTCCAAAAAAAACCCCCCCAGAGACCCCCAAAAATCCCCTTAAAGACCCAAAATTCCCAAATAAAAGCCCCAAACCCCCTAAATCTCCTCAGGACCCCTGAAAAGCCACCCCTTAGCCCCGCCCACTCCCCCTCTAGCCCCGCCCATTTCCCCTTTAGCCCCGCCCCCTCCCGGCCCTGCCGACCCAAATTCCCCCCCAAAAACCCCCCAAAACCCCCAAAATTCAAAAAAAAAACCCCCCAGAGACCCCCAAAAATCCCCTTAAAGACCCAAAATTCCCAAATAAAAGCCCCAAACCCCCTAAATCTCCTCAGGACCCCTGCAAAGCCACCCCTTAGCCCCGCCCATTTCCCCTTTAGCCCCGCCCCCTCCCGGCCCTGCCGACCCAAATTCCCCCCCAAAAACCCCCCAAAACCCCCAAAATTCCAGAAAAAAACCCCCCAGAGACCCCCAAAAATCCCCTTAAAGACCCAACATTCCCAAATAAAAGCCCCAAACCCCCTAAATCTCCTCAGGACCCCTGCAAAGCCACCCCTTAGCCCCGCCCATTTCCCCTTTAGCCCCGCCCCCTCCCGGCCCTGCCGACCCAAATTCCCCCCCAAAAACCCCCCAAAACCCCCAAAATTCCAAAAAAACCCCCCCCAGAGACCCCCAAAAATCCCCTTAAAGACCCAAAATTCCCAAATAAAAGCCCCAAACCCCCTAAATCTCCTCAGGACCCCTGCAAAGCCACCCCTTAGCCCCGCCCATTTCCCCTTTAGCCCCGCCCCCTCCCGGCCCTGCCGACCCAAATTCCCCCCCAAAAACCCCCCAAAACCCCCAAAATTCCAAAAAAAAACCCCCCAGAGACCCCCAAAAATCCCCTTAAAGACCCAAAATTCCCAAATAAAAGCCCCAAACCCCCTAAATCTCCTCAGGACCCCTGCAAAGCCACCCCTTAGCCCCGCCCACTCCCCCTCTAGCCCCGCCCATTTCCCCTTTAGCCCCGCCCCCTCCCGGCCCTGCCGACCCAAATTCCCCCCCAAAAACCCCCCAAAACCCCCAAAATTCCAAAAAAAACCCCCCCAGAGACCCCCAAAAATCCCCTTAAAGACCCAAAATTCCCAAATAAAAGCCCCAAACCCCCTAAATCTCCTCAGGACCCCTGCAAAGCCACCCCTTAGCCCCGCCCATTTCCCCTTTAGCCCCGCCCCCTCCCGGCCCTGCTGACCCAAATTCCCCCCCAAAAACCCCCCAAAACCCCCAAAATTCCAAAAAAAAACCCCCCAGAGACCCCCAAAAATCCCCTTAAAGACCCAAAATTCCCAAATAAAAGCCCCAAACCCCCTAAATCTCCTCAGGACCCCTGCAAAGCCACCCCTTAGCCCCGCCCACTCCCCCTCTAGCCCCGCCCATTTCCCCTTTAGCCCCGCCCCCTCCCGGCCCTGCCGACCCAAATTCCCCCCCAAAACCCCCAAAATTCCAAAAAAAAAACCCCCCAGAGACCCCCAAAAATCCCCTTAAAGACCCAAAATTCCCAAATAAAAGCCCCAAACCCCCTAAATCTCCTCAGGACCCCTGCAAAGCCACCCCTTAGCCCCGCCCATTTCCCCTTTAGCCCCGCCCCCTCCCGGCCCTGCCGACCCAAATTCCCCCCCAAAAACCCCCCAAAACCCCCAAAATTCCAAAAAAAACCCCCCAGAGACCCCCAAAAATCCCCTTAAAGACCCAAAATTCCCAAATAAAAGCCCCAAACCCCCTAAATCTCCTCAGGACCCCTGCAAAGCCACCCCTTAGCCCCGCCCACTCCCCCTCTAGCCCCGCCCATTTCCCCTTTAGCCCCGCCCCCTCCCGGCCCTGCCGACCCAAATTCCCCCCCAAAAACCCCCCAAAACCCCCAAAATTCCAAAAAAAAACCCCCCAGAGACCCCCAAAAATCCCCTTAAAGACCCAAAATTCCCAAATAAAAGCCCCAAACCCCCTAAATCTCCTCAGGACCCCTGCAAAGCCACCCCTTAGCCCCGCCCATTTCCCCTTTAGCCCCGCCCCCTCCCGGCCCTGCCGACCCAAATTCCCCCCCAAAACCCCCCAAAACCCCCAAAATTCCAAAAAAAACCCCCCCAGAGACCCCCAAAAATCCCCTTAAAGACCCAAAATTCCCAAATAAAAGCCCCAAACCCCCTAAATCTCCTCAGGACCCCTGCAAAGCCACCCCTTAGCCCCGCCCATTTCCCCTTTAGCCCCGCCCCCTCCCGGCCCTGCCGACCCAAATTCCCCCCCAAAAACCCCCCAAAACCCCCAAAATTCCAAAAAAACCCCCCCCAGAGACCCCCAAAAATCCCCTTAAAGACCCAAAATTCCCAAATAAAAGCCCCAAACCCCCTAAATCTCCTCAGGACCCCTGCAAAGCCACCCCTTAGCCCCGCCCACTCCCCCTCTAGCCCCGCCCATTTCCCCTTTAGCCCCGCCCCCTCCCGGCCCTGCCGACCCAAATTCCCCCCCAAAAACCCCCCAAAACCCCCAAAATTCCAAAAAAAACCCCCCCAGAGACCCCCAAAAATCCCCTTAAAGACCCAAAATTCCCAAATAAAAGCCCCAAACCCCCTAAATCTCCTCAGGACCCCTGCAAAGCCACCCCTTAGCCCCGCCCATTTCCCCTTTAGCCCCGCCCCCTCCCGGCCCTGCCGACCCAAATTCCCCCCCAAAAACCCCCCAAAACCCCCAAAATTCCAAAAAAAACCCCCCCAGAGACCCCCAAAAATCCCCTTAAAGACCCAAAATTCCCAAATAAAAGCCCCAAACCCCCTAAATCTCCTCAGGACCCCTGCACAGCCACCCCTTAGCCCCGCCCATTTCCCCTTTAGCTCCGCCCCCTCCCGGCCCTGCCGACCCAAATTCCCCCCCAAAAACCCCCCAAAACCCCCAAAATTCCAGAAAAAAACCCCCCAGAGACCCCCAAAAATCCCCTTAAAGACCCAACATTCCCAAATAAAAGCCCCAAACCCCCTAAATCTCCTCAGGACCCCTGCAAAGCCACCCCTTAGCCCCGCCCATTTCCCCTTTAGCCCCGCCCCCTCCCGGCCCTGCCGACCCAAATTCCCCCCCAAAAACCCCCCAAAACCCCCAAAATTCCAAAAAAAACCCCCCCAGAGACCCCCAAAAATCCCCTTAAAGACCCAAAATTCCCAAATAAAAGCCCCAAACCCCCTAAATCTCCTCAGGACCCCTGAAAAGCCACCCCTTAGCCCCGCCCACTCCCCCTCTAGCCCCGCCCATTTCCCCTTTAGCCCCGCCCCCTCCCGGCCCTGCCGACCCAAATTCCCCCCCAAAAACCCCCCAAAACCCCCAAAATTCAAAAAAAAAACCCCCCAGAGACCCCCAAAAATCCCCTTAAAGACCCAAAATTCCCAAATAAAAGCCCCAAACCCCCTAAATCTCCTCAGGACCCCTGCAAAGCCACCCCTTAGCCCCGCCCATTTCCCCTTTAGCCCCGCCCCCTCCCGGCCCTGCCGACCCAAATTCCCCCCCAAAAACCCCCCAAAACCCCCAAAATTCCAGAAAAAAACCCCCCAGAGACCCCCAAAAATCCCCTTAAAGACCCAACATTCCCAAATAAAAGCCCCAAACCCCCTAAATCTCCTCAGGACCCCTGCAAAGCCACCCCTTAGCCCCGCCCATTTCCCCTTTAGCCCCGCCCCCTCCCGGCCCTGCCGACCCAAATTCCCCCCCAAAAACCCCCCAAAACCCCCAAAATTCCAAAAAAACCCCCCCCAGAGACCCCCAAAAATCCCCTTAAAGACCCAAAATTCCCAAATAAAAGCCCCAAACCCCCTAAATCTCCTCAGGACCCCTGCAAAGCCACCCCTTAGCCCCGCCCATTTCCCCTTTAGCCCCGCCCCCTCCCGGCCCTGCCGACCCAAATTCCCCCCCAAAAACCCCCCAAAACCCCCAAAATTCCAAAAAAAAACCCCCCAGAGACCCCCAAAAATCCCCTTAAAGACCCAAAATTCCCAAATAAAAGCCCCAAACCCCCTAAATCTCCTCAGGACCCCTGCAAAGCCACCCCTTAGCCCCGCCCATTTCCCCTTTAGCCCCGCCCCCTCCCGGCCCTGCCGACCCAAATTCCCCCCCAAAAACCCCCCAAAACCCCCAAAATTCCAAAAAAAACCCCCCCAGAGACCCCCAAAAATCCCCTTAAAGACCCAAAATTCCCAAATAAAAGCCCCAAACCCCCTAAATCTCCTCAGGACCCCTGCAAAGCCACCCCTTAGCCCCGCCCATTTCCCCTTTAGCCCCGCCCCCTCCCGGCCCTGCCGACCCAAATTCCCCCCCAAAAACCCCCCAAAACCCCCAAAATTCCAAAAAAACCCCCCCCAGAGACCCCCAAAAATCCCCTTAAAGACCCAAAATTCCCAAATAAAAGCCCCAAACCCCCTAAATCTCCTCAGGACCCCTGCAAAGCCACCCCTTAGCCCCGCCCACTCCCCCTCTAGCCCCGCCCATTTCCCCTTTAGCCCCGCCCCCTCCCGGCCCTGCCGACCCAAATTCCCCCCCAAAAACCCCCCAAAACCCCCAAAATTCCAAAAAAAACCCCCCCAGAGACCCCCAAAAATCCCCTTAAAGACCCAAAATTCCCAAATAAAAGCCCCAAACCCCCTAAATCTCCTCAGGACCCCTGCAAAGCCACCCCTTAGCCCCGCCCATTTCCCCTTTAGCCCCGCCCCCTCCCGGCCCTGCCGACCCAAATTCCCCCCCAAAAACCCCCCAAAACCCCCAAAATTCCAAAAAAAACCCCCCCCAGAGACCCCCAAAAATCCCCTTAAAGACCCAAAATTCCCAAATAAAAGCCCCAAACCCCCTAAATCTCCTCAGGACCCCTGCACAGCCACCCCTTAGCCCCGCCCATTTCCCCTTTAGCTCCGCCCCCTCCCGGCCCTGCCGACCCAAATTCCCCCCCAAAAACCCCCCAAAACCCCCAAAATTCCAGAAAAAAACCCCCCAGAGACCCCCAAAAATCCCCCTAAAGACCCAACATTCCCAAATAAAAGCCCCAAACCCCCTAAATCTCCTCAGGACCCCTGAAAAGCCACCCCTTAGCCCCGCCCACTCCCCCTCTAGCCCCGCCCATTTCCCCTTTAGCCCCGCCCCCTCCCGGCCCTGCCGACCCAAATTCCCCCCCAAAAACCCCCCAAAACCCCCAAAATTCCAAAAAAAACCCCCCCAGAGACCCCCAAAAATCCCCTTAAAGACCCAACATTCCCAAATAAAAGCCCCAAACCCCCTAAATCTCCTCAGGACCCCTGCAAAGCCACCCCTCTAGCCCCGCCCATTTCCCCTTTAGCCCCGCCCCCTCCCGGCCCTGCCGACCCAAATTCCCCCCCAAAAACCCCCCAAAACCCCCAAAATTCCAAAAAAACCCCCCCCAGAGACCCCCAAAAATCCCCTTAAAGACCCAAAATTCCCAAATAAAAGCCCCAAACCCCCTAAATCTCCTCAGGACCCCTGCAAAGCCACCCCTTAGCCCCGCCCATTTCCCCTTTAGCCCCGCCCCCTCCCGGCCCTGCCGACCCAAATTCCCCCCCAAAAACCCCCCAAAACCCCCAAAATTCCAAAAAAAAACCCCCCAGAGACCCCCAAAAATCCCCTTAAAGACCCAAAATTCCCAAATAAAAGCCCCAAACCCCCTAAATCTCCTCAGGACCCCTGCAAAGCCACCCCTTAGCCCCGCCCATTTCCCCTTTAGCCCCGCCCCCTCCCGGCCCTGCCGACCCAAATTCCCCCCCAAAAACCCCCCAAAACCCCCAAAATTCCAAAAAAAACCCCCCCAGAGACCCCCAAAAATCCCCTTAAAGACCCAAAATTCCCAAATAAAAGCCCCAAACCCCCTAAATCTCCTCAGGACCCCTGCACAGCCACCCCTTAGCCCCGCCCATTTCCCCTTTAGCCCCGCCCCCTCCCGGCCCTGCCGACCCAAATTCCCCCCCAAAAACCCCCCAAAACCCCCAAAATTCCAGAAAAAACCCCCCAGAGACCCCCAAAAATCCCCTTAAAGACCCAACATTCCCAAATAAAAGCCCCAAACCCCCTAAATCTCCTCAGGACCCCTGCAAAGCCACCCCTTAGCCCCGCCCATTTCCCCTTTAGCCCCGCCCCCTCCCGGCCCTGCCGACCCAAATTCCCCCCCAAAAACCCCCCAAAACCCCCAAAATTCCAAAAAAAAACCCCCCAGAGACCCCCAAAAATCCCCTTAAAGACCCAAAATTCCCAAATAAAAGCCCCAAACCCCCTAAATCTCCTCAGGACCCCTGCAAAGCCACCCCTTAGCCCCGCCCATTTCCCCTTTAGCCCCGCCCCCTCCCGGCCCTGCCGACCCAAATTCCCCCCCAAAACCCCCCAAAACCCCCAAAATTCCAAAAAAAAACCCCCCCAGAGACCCCCAAAAATCCCCTTAAAGACCCAAAATTCCCAAATAAAAGCCCCAAACCCCCTAAATCTCCTCAGGACCCCTGCAAAGCCACCCCTTAGCCCCGCCCATTTCCCCTTTAGCCCCGCCCCCTCCCGGCCCTGCCGACCCAAATTCCCCCCCAAAAACCCCCCAAAACCCCCAAAATTCCAAAAAAAACCCCCCCAGAGACCCCCAAAAATCCCCTTAAAGACCCAAAATTCCCAAATAAAAGCCCCAAACCCCCTAAATCTCCTCAGGACCCCTGCAAAGCCACCCCTTAGCCCCGCCCATTTCCCCTTTAGCCCCGCCCCCTCCCGGCCCTGCCGACCCAAATTCCCCCCCAAAAACCCCCCAAAACCCCCAAAATTCCAAAAAAACCCCCCCCAGAGACCCCCAAAAATCCCCTTAAAGACCCAAAATTCCCAAATAAAAGCCCCAAACCCCCTAAATCTCCTCAGGACCCCTGCAAAGCCACCCCTTAGCCCCGCCCACTCCCCCTCTAGCCCCGCCCATTTCCCCTTTAGCCCCGCCCCCTCCCGGCCCTGCCGACCCAAATTCCCCCCCAAAAACCCCCCAAAACCCCCAAAATTCCAAAAAAAAAACCCCCAGAGACCCCCAAAAATCCCCTTAAAGACCCAAAATTCCCAAATAAAAGCCCCAAACCCCCTAAATCTCCTCAGGACCCCTGCAAAGCCACCCCTTAGCCCCGCCCATTTCCCCTTTAGCCCCGCCCCCTCCCGGCCCTGCCGACCCAAATTCCCCCCCAAAAACCCCCCAAAACCCCCAAAATTCCAAAAAAAACCCCCCCAGAGACCCCCAAAAATCCCCTTAAAGACCCAAAATTCCCAAATAAAAGCCCCAAACCCCCTAAATCTCCTCAGGACCCCTGCAAAGCCACCCCTTAGCCCCGCCCATTTCCCCTTTAGCCCCGCCCCCTCCCGGCCCTGCCGACCCAAATTCCCCCCCAAAAACCCCCCAAAACCCCCAAAATTCCAAAAAAAAACCCCCCCAGAGACCCCCAAAAATCCCCTTAAAGACCCAAAATTCCCAAATAAAAGCCCCAAACCCCCTAAATCTCCTCAGGACCCCTGCAAAGCCACCCCTTAGCCCCGCCCATTTCCCCTTTAGCCCCGCCCCCTCCCGGCCCTGCCGACCCAAATTCCCCCCCAAAAACCCCCCAAAACCCCCAAAATTCCAAAAAAAAACCCCCCCAGAGACCCCCAAAAATCCCCTTAAAGACCCAAAATTCCCAAATAAAAGCCCCAAACCCCCTAAATCTCCTCAGGACCCCTGCAAAGCCACCCCTTAGCCCCGCCCATTTCCCCTTTAGCCCCGCCCCCTCCCGGCCCTGCCGACCCAAATTACCCCCCAAAAACCCCCCAAAACCCCCAAAATTCCAAAAAAAAAACCCCCCAGAGACCCCCAAAAATCCCCTTAAAGACCCAACATTCCCAAATAAAAGCCCCAAACCCCCTAAATCTCCTCAGGACCCCTGCAAAGCCACCCCTTAGCCCCGCCCATTTCCCCTTTAGCCCCGCCCCCTCCCGGCCCTGCCGACCCAAATTCCCCCCCAAAAACCCCCCAAAACCCCCAAAATTCCAAAAAAAACCCCCCCAGAGACCCCCAAAAATCCCCTTAAAGACCCAAAATTCCCAAATAAAAGCCCCAAACCCCCTAAATCTCCTCAGGACCCCTGCAAAGCCACCCCTTAGCCCCGCCCATTTCCCCTTTAGCTCCGCCCCCTCCCGGCCCTGCCGACCCAAATTCCCCCCCAAAAACCCCCCAAAACCCCCAAAATTCAAAAAAAAACCCCCCCAGAGACCCCCAAAAATCCCCTTAAAGACCCAAAATTCCCAAATAAAAGCCCCAAACCCCCTAAATCTCCTCAGGACCCCTGCAAAGCCACCCCTTAGCCCCGCCCACTCCCCCTCTAGCCCCGCCCATTTCTTCTTTAGCCCCGCCCCCTCCCGGCCCTGCCGACCCAAATTCCCCCCCAAAAACCCCCCAAAACCCCCAAAATTCCAAAAAAAAAACCCCCAGAGACCCCCAAAAATCCCCTTAAAGACCCAAAATTCCCAAATAAAAGCCCCAAACCCCCTAAATCTCCTCAGGACCCCTGCAAAGCCACCCCTTAGCCCCGCCCATTTCCCCTTTAGCCCCGCCCCCTCCCGGCCCTGCCGACCCAAATTCCCCCCCAAAAACCCCCCAAAACCCCCAAAATTCCAGAAAAAAACCCCCCAGAGACCCCCAAAAATCCCCTTAAAGACCCAACATTCCCAAATAAAAGCCCCAAACCCCCTAAATCTCCTCAGGACCCCTGCAAAGCCACCCCTTAGCCCCGCCCATTTCCCCTTTAGCCCCGCCCCCTCCCGGCCCTGCCGACCCAAATTCCCCCCCAAAAACCCCCCAAAACCCCCAAAATTCAAAAAAAAAACCCCCCAGAGACCCCCAAAAATCCCCTTAATGGCCCAAAATTCCCAAATAAAAGCCCCAAACCCCCTAAATCTCCTCAGGACCCCTGCAAAGCCACCCCTCTAGCCCCGCCCATTTCCCCTTTAGCCCCGCCCCCTCCCGGCCCTGCCGACCCAAATTCCCCCCCAAAAACCCCCCAAAACCCCCAAAATTCCAAAAAAACCCCCCCCAGAGACCCCCAAAAATCCCCTTAAAGACCCAAAATTCCCAAATAAAAGCCCCAAACCCCCTAAATCTCCTCAGGACCCCTGCAAAGCCACCCCTTAGCCCCGCCCACTCCCCCTCTAGCCCCGCCCATTTCCCCTTTAGCCCCGCCCCCTCCCGGCCCTGCCGACCCAAATTCCCCCCCAAAAACCCCCCAAAACCCCCAAAATTCCAAAAAAAAAAACCCCAGAGACCCCCAAAAATCCCCTTAAAGACCCAAAATTCCCAAATAAAAGCCCCAAACCCCCTAAATCTCCTCAGGACCCCTGCAAAGCCACCCCTTAGCCCCGCCCATTTCCCCTTTAGCCCCGCCCCCTCCCGGCCCTGCCGACCCAAATTCCCCCCCAAAAACCCCCCAAAACCCCCAAAATTCCAAAAAAAAACCCCCCAGAGACCCCCAAAAATCCCCTTAAAGACCCAAAATTCCCAAATAAAAGCCCCAAACCCCCTAAATCTCCTCAGGACCCCTGCAAAGCCACCCCTTAGCCCCGCCCATTTCCCCTTTAGCCCCGCCCCCTCCCGGCCCTGCCGACCCAAATTCCCCCCCAAAAACCCCCCAAAACCCCCAAAATTCCAAAAAAAAAACCCCCCAGAGACCCCCAAAAATCCCCTTAAAGACCCAAAATTCCCAAATAAAAGCCCCAAACCCCCTAAATCTCCTCAGGACCCCTGCACAGCCACCCCTTAGCCCCGCCCATTTCCCCTTTAGCCCCGCCCCCTCCCGGCCCTGCCGACCCAAATTCCCCCCCAAAAACCCCCCAAAACCCCCAAAATTCCAGAAAAAAACCCCCCAGAGACCCCCAAAAATCCCCTTAAAGACCCAACATTCCCAAATAAAAGCCCCAAACCCCCTAAATCTCCTCAGGACCCCTGCAAAGCCACACCTTAGCCCCGCCCATTTCCCCTTTAGCCCCGCCCCCTCCCGGCCCTGCCGACCCAAATTCCCCCCCAAAAACCCCCCAAAACCCCCAAAATTCCAAAAAAAACCCCCCCAGAGACCCCCAAAAATCCCCTTAAAGACCCAAAATTCCCAAATAAAAGCCCCAAACCCCCTAAATCTCCTCAGGACCCCTGCAAAGCCACCCCTTAGCCCCGCCCATTTCCCCTTTAGCCCCGCCCCCTCCCGGCCCTGCCGACCCAAATTCCCCCCAAAAACCCCCCAAAACCCCCAAAATTCCAAAAAAAACCCCCCCAGAGACCCCCAAAAATCCCCTTAAAGACCCAAAATTCCCAAATAAAAGCCCCAAACCCCCTAAATCTCCTCAGGACCCCTGCAAAGCCACCCCTTAGCCCCGCCCACTCCCCCTCTAGCCCCGCCCATTTCTTCTTTAGCCCCGCCCCCTCCCGGCCCTGCCGACCCAAATTCCCCCCCAAAAACCCCCCAAAACCCCCAAAATTCCAAAAAAAAACCCCCCAGAGACCCCCAAAAATCCCCTTAAAGACCCAAAATTCCCAAATAAAAGCCCCAAACCCCCTAAATCTCCTCAGGACCCCTGCAAAGCCACCCCTTAGCCCCGCCCATTTCCCCTTTAGCCCCGCCCCCTCCCGGCCCTGCCGACCCAAATTCCCCCCCAAAAACCCCCCAAAACCCCCAAAATTCCAGAAAAAAACCCCCCAGAGACCCCCAAAAATCCCCTTAAAGACCCAACATTCCCAAATAAAAGCCCCAAACCCCCTAAATCTCCTCAGGACCCCTGCAAAGCCACCCCTTAGCCCCGCCCATTTCCCCTTTAGCCCCGCCCCCTCCCGGCCCTGCCGACCCAAATTCCCCCCCAAAAACCCCCCAAAACCCCCAAAATTCCAAAAAAAAACCCCCCAGAGACCCCCAAAAATCCCCTTAAAGACCCAAAATTCCCAAATAAAAGCCCCAAACCCCCTAAATCTCCTCAGGACCCCTGCAAAGCCACCCCTTAGCCCCGCCCATTTCCCCTTTAGCCCCGCCCCCTCCCGGCCCTGCCGACCCAAATTCCCCCCCAAAAACCCCCCAAAACCCCCAAAATTCCAAAAAAAACCCCCCCAGAGACCCCCAAAAATCCCCTTAAAGACCCAAAATTCCCAAATAAAAGCCCCAAACCCCCTAAATCTCCTCAGGACCCCTGCAAAGCCACCCCTTAGCCCCGCCCACTCCCCCTCTAGCCCCGCCCATTTCTTCTTTAGCCCCGCCCCCTCCCGGCCCTGCCGACCCAAATTCCCCCCCAAAAACCCCCCAAAACCCCCAAAATTCCAAAAAAAAACCCCCCAGAGACCCCCAAAAATCCCCTTAAAGACCCAAAATTCCCAAATAAAAGCCCCAAACCCCCTAAATCTCCTCAGGACCCCTGCAAAGCCACCCCTTAGCCCCGCCCATTTCCCCTTTAGCCCCGCCCCCTCCCGGCCCTGCCGACCCAAATTCCCCCCCAAAAACCCCCCAAAACCCCCAAAATTCCAGAAAAAAACCCCCCAGAGACCCCCAAAAATCCCCTTAAAGACCCAACATTCCCAAATAAAAGCCCCAAACCCCCTAAATCTCCTCAGGACCCCTGCAAAGCCACCCCTTAGCCCCGCCCATTTCCCCTTTAGCCCCGCCCCCTCCCGGCCCTGCCGACCCAAATTCCCCCCCAAAAACCCCCCAAAACCCCCAAAATTCAAAAAAAAAACCCCCCAGAGACCCCCAAAAATCCCCTTAATGGCCCAAAATTCCCAAATAAAAGCCCCAAACCCCCTAAATCTCCTCAGGACCCCTGCAAAGCCACCCCTTAGCCCCGCCCATTTCCCCTTTAGCCCCGCCCCCTCCCGGCCCTGCCGACCCAAATTCCCCCCCAAAAACCCCCCAAAACCCCCAAAATTCCAGAAAAAAACCCCCCAGAGACCCCCAAAAATCCCCTTAAAGACCCAACATTCCCAAATAAAAGCCCCAAACCCCCTAAATCTCCTCAGGACCCCTGCAAAGCCACCCCTTAGCCCCGCCCATTTCCCCTTTAGCCCCGCCCCCTCCCGGCCCTGCCGACCCAAATTCCCCCCCAAAAACCCCCCAAAACCCCCAAAATTCCAAAAAAAAACCCCCCCAGAGACCCCCAAAAATCCCCTTAAAGACCCAAAATTCCCAAATAAAAGCCCCAAACCCCCTAAATCTCCTCAGGACCCCTGCAAAGCCACCCCTCTAGCCCCGCCCATTTCCCCTTTAGCCCCGCCCCCTCCCGGCCCTGCCGACCCAAATTCCCCCCCAAAAACCCCCCAAAACCCCCAAAATTCCAAAAAAACCCCCCCCAGAGACCCCCAAAAATCCCCTTAAAGACCCAAAATTCCCAAATAAAAGCCCCAAACCCCCTAAATCTCCTCAGGACCCCTGCAAAGCCACCCCTTAGCCCCGCCCATTTCCCCTCTAGCCCCGCCCATTTCCCCTTTAGCCCCGCCCCCTCCCGGCCCTGCCGACCCAAATTCCCCCCCAAAAACCCCCCAAAACCCCCAAAATTCAAAAAAAAAACCCCCCAGAGACCCCCAAAAATCCCCTTAATGGCCCAAAATTCCCAAATAAAAGCCCCAAACCCCCTAAATCTCCTCAGGACCCCTGCAAAGCCACCCCTTAGCCCCGCCCATTTCCCCTTTAGCCCCGCCCCCTCCCGGCCCTGCCGACCCAAATTCCCCCCCAAAAACCCCCCAAAACCCCCAAAATTCCAAAAAAAAACCCCCCAGAGACCCCCAAAAATCCCCTTAAAGACCCAACATTCCCAAATAAAAGCCCCAAACCCCCTAAATCTCCTCAGGACCCCTGCAAAGCCACCCCTTAGCCCCGCCCATTTCCCCTTTAGCCCCGCCCCCTCCCGGCCCTGCCGACCCAAATTCCCCCCCAAAAACCCCCCAAAACCCCCAAAATTCCAAAAAAAACCCCCCCAGAGACCCCCAAAAATCCCCTTAAAGACCCAAAATTCCCAAATAAAAGCCCCAAACCCCCTAAATCTCCTCAGGACCCCTGCAAAGCCACCCCTCTAGCCCCGCCCATTTCCCCTTTAGCCCCGCCCCCTCCCGGCCCTGCCGACCCAAATTCCCCCCCAAAAACCCCCCAAAACCCCCAAAATTCCAAAAAAACCCCCCCCAGAGACCCCCAAAAATCCCCTTAAAGACCCAAAATTCCCAAATAAAAGCCCCAAACCCCCTAAATCTCCTCAGGACCCCTGCAAAGCCACCCCTTAGCCCCGCCCATTTCCCCTCTAGCCCCGCCCATTTCCCCTTTAGCCCCGCCCCCTCCCGGCCCTGCCGACCCAAATTCCCCCCCAAAAACCCCCCAAAACCCCCAAAATTCCAAAAAAAAAAACCCCAGAGACCCCCAAAAATCCCCTTAAAGACCCAAAATTCCCAAATAAAAGCCCCAAACCCCCTAAATCTCCTCAGGACCCCTGCAAAGCCACCCCTTAGCCCCGCCCATTTCCCCTTTAGCCCCGCCCCCTCCCGGCCCTGCCGACCCAAATTCCCCCCCAAAAACCCCCCAAAACCCCCAAAATTCCAAAAAAAAACCCCCCAGAGACCCCCAAAAATCCCCTTAAAGACCCAAAATTCCCAAATAAAAGCCCCAAACCCCCTAAATCTCCTCAGGACCCCTGCAAAGCCACCCCTTAGCCCCGCCCATTTCCCCTTTAGCCCCGCCCCCTCCCGGCCCTGCCGACCCAAATTCCCCCCCAAAAACCCCCCAAAACCCCCAAAATTCCAAAAAAAAACCCCCCAGAGACCCCCAAAAATCCCCTTAAAGACCCAAAATTCCCAAATAAAAGCCCCAAACCCCCTAAATCTCCTCAGGACCCCTGCACAGCCACCCCTTAGCCCCGCCCATTTCCCCTTTAGCCCCGCCCCCTCCCGGCCCTGCCGACCCAAATTCCCCCCCAAAAACCCCCCAAAACCCCCAAAATTCCAGAAAAAAACCCCCCAGAGACCCCCAAAAATCCCCTTAAAGACCCAACATTCCCAAATAAAAGCCCCAAACCCCCTAAATCTCCTCAGGAGCCCTGCAAAGCCACCCCTTAGCCCCGCCCATTTCCCCTTTAGCCTCGCCCCCTCCCGGCCCTGCCGACCCAAATTCCCCCCCAAAAACCCCCCAAAACCCCCAAAATTCCAAAAAAAACCCCCCCAGAGACCCCCAAAAATCCCCTTAAAGACCCAAAATTCCCAAATAAAAGCCCCAAACCCCCTAAATCTCCTCAGGACCCCTGCAAAGCCACCCCTTAGCCCCGCCCATTTCCCCTTTAGCCCCGCCCCCTCCCGGCCCTGCCGACCCAAATTCCCCCCCAAAAACCCCCCAAAACCCCCAAAATTCCAAAAAAAACCCCCCCAGAGACCCCCAAAAATCCCCTTAAAGACCCAAAATTCCCAAATAAAAGCCCCAAACCCCCTAAATCTCCTCAGGACCCCTGCAAAGCCACCCCTTAGCCCCGCCCATTTCCCCTTTAGCCCCGCCCCCTCCCGGCCCTGCCGACCCAAATTCCCCCCCAAAAACCCCCCAAAACCCCCAAAATTCCAAAAAAAACCCCCCCAGAGACCCCCAAAAATCCCCTTAAAGACCCAAAATTCCCAAATAAAAGCCCCAAACCCCCTAAATCTCCTCAGGACCCCTGCACAGCCACCCCTTAGCCCCGCCCATATCCCCTTTAGCCCCGCCCCCTCCCGGCCCTGCCGACCCAAATTCCCCCACAAAAACCCCCCAAAACCCCCAAAATTCCAGAAAAAAACCCCCCAGAGACCCCCAAAAATCCCCTTAAAGACCCAACATTCCCAAATAAAAGCCCCAAACCCCCTAAATCTCCTCAGGACCCCTGCAAAGCCACACCTTAGCCCCGCCCATTTCCCCTTTAGCCCCGCCCCCCTCCCGGCTCTGCCGACCCAAATTCCCCCCCAAAAACCCCCCAAAACCCCCAAAATTCAAAAAAAAACCCCCCCAGAGACCCCCAAAAATCCCCTTAAAGACCCAAAATTCCCAAATAAAAGCCCCAAACCCCCTAAATCTCCTCAGGACCCCTGAAAAGCCACCCCTTAGCCCCGCCCATTCCCCCTCTAGCCCCGCCCATTTCCCCTTTAGCCCCGCCCCCTCCCGGCCCTGCCGACCCAAATTCCCCCCCAAAAACCCCCCAAAACCCCCAAAATTCCAAAAAAAAACCCCCCAGAGACCCCCAAAAATCCCCTTAATGGCCCAAAATTCCCAAATAAAAGCCCCAAACCCCCTAAATCTCCTCAGGACCCCTGCAAAGCCACCCCTTAGCCCCGCCCATTTCCCCTTTAGCCCCGCCCCCTCCCGGCCCTGCCGACCCAAATTCCCCCCCAAAAACCCCCCAAAACCCCCAAAATTCCAAAAAAAAAACCCCCCAGAGACCCCCAAAAATCCCCTTAAAGACCCAAAATTCCCAAATAAAAGCCCCAAACCCCCTAAATCTCCTCAGGACCCCTGCAAAGCCACCCCTTAGCCCCGCCCACTCCCCCTCTAGCCCCGCCCATTTCCCCTTTAGCCCCGCCCCCTCCCGGCCCTGCCGACCCAAATTCCCCCCCAAAAACCCCCCAAAACCCCCAAAATTCCAAAAAAAACCCCCCCAGAGACCCCCAAAAATCCCCTTAAAGACCCAAAATTCCCAAATAAAAGCCCCAAACCCCCTAAATCTCCTCAGGACCCCTGCAAAGCCACCCCTTAGCCCCGCCCATTTCCCCTTTAGCCCCGCCCCCTCCCGGCCCTGCTGACCCAAATTCCCCCCCAAAAACCCCCCAAAACCCCCAAAATTCCAAAAAAAAACCCCCCAGAGACCCCCAAAAATCCCCTTAAAGACCCAAAATTCCCAAATAAAAGCCCCAAACCCCCTAAATCTCCTCAGGACCCCTGCAAAGCCACCCCTTAGCCCCGCCCACTCCCCCTCTAGCCCCGCCCATTTCCCCTTTAGCCCCGCCCCCTCCCGGCCCTGCCGACCCAAATTCCCCCCCAAAACCCCCAAAATTCCAAAAAAAAACCCCCCAGAGACCCCCAAAAATCCCCTTAAAGACCCAAAATTCCCAAATAAAAGCCCCCAAACCCCCTAAATCTCCTCAGGACCCCTGCAAAGCCACCCCTTAGCCCCGCCCATTTCCCCTTTAGCCCCGCCCCCTCCCGGCCCTGCCGACCCAAATTCCCCCCCAAAAACCCCCCAAAACCCCCAAAATTCCAAAAAAAACCCCCCCAGAGACCCCCAAAAATCCCCTTAAAGACCCAAAATTCCCAAATAAAAGCCCCAAACCCCCTAAATCTCCTCAGGACCCCTGCAAAGCCACCCCTTAGCCCCGCCCATTTCCCCTTTAGCCCCGCCCCCCTCCCGGCCCTGCCGACCCAAATTCCCCCCCAAAAACCCCCCAAAACCCCCAAAATTCCAAAAAAACCCCCCCCAGAGACCCCCAAAAATCCCCTTAAAGACCCAAAATTCCCAAATAAAAGCCCCAAACCCCCTAAATCTCCTCAGGACCCCTGCAAAGCCACCCCTTAGCCCCGCCCACTCCCCCTCTAGCCCCGCCCATTTCCCCTTTAGCCCCGCCCCCTCCCGGCCCTGCCGACCCAAATTCCCCCCCAAAAACCCCCCAAAACCCCCAAAATTCCAAAAAAAACCCCCCCAGAGACCCCCAAAAATCCCCTTAAAGACCCAAAATTCCCAAATAAAAGCCCCAAACCCCCTAAATCTCCTCAGGACCCCTGCAAAGCCACCCCTTAGCCCCGCCCATTTCCCCTTTAGCCCCGCCCCCTCCCGGCCCTGCCGACCCAAATTCCCCCCCAAAAACCCCCCAAAACCCCCAAAATTCCAAAAAAAACCCCCCCAGAGACCCCCAAAAATCCCCTTAAAGACCCAAAATTCCCAAATAAAAGCCCCAAACCCCCTAAATCTCCTCAGGACCCCTGCACAGCCACCCCTTAGCCCCGCCCATTTCCCCTTTAGCTCCGCCCCCTCCCGGCCCTGCCGACCCAAATTCCCCCCCAAAAACCCCCCAAAACCCCCAAAATTCCAGAAAAAAACCCCCCAGAGACCCCCAAAAATCCCCTTAAAGACCCAACATTCCCAAATAAAAGCCCCAAACCCCCTAAATCTCCTCAGGACCCCTGCAAAGCCACCCCTTAGCCCCGCCCATTTCCCCTTTAGCCCCGCCCCCTCCCGGCCCTGCCGACCCAAATTCCCCCCCAAAAACCCCCCAAAACCCCCAAAATTCCAAAAAAAACCCCCCCAGAGACCCCCAAAAATCCCCTTAAAGACCCAAAATTCCCAAATAAAAGCCCCAAACCCCCTAAATCTCCTCAGGACCCCTGAAAAGCCACCCCTTAGCCCCGCCCACTCCCCCTCTAGCCCCGCCCATTTCCCCTTTAGCCCCGCCCCCTCCCGGCCCTGCCGACCCAAATTCCCCCCCAAAAACCCCCCAAAACCCCCAAAATTCAAAAAAAAACCCCCCAGAGACCCCCAAAAATCCCCTTAAAGACCCAAAATTCCCAAATAAAAGCCCCAAACCCCCTAAATCTCCTCAGGACCCCTGCAAAGCCACCCTTAGCCCCGCCCATTTCCCCTTTAGCCCCGCCCCCTCCCGGCCCTGCCGACCCAAATTCCCCCCCAAAAACCCCCCAAAACCCCCAAAATTCCAGAAAAAAACCCCCCAGAGACCCCCAAAAATCCCCTTAAAGACCCAACATTCCCAAATAAAAGCCCCAAACCCCCTAAATCTCCTCAGGACCCCCTGCAAAGCCACCCCTTAGCCCCGCCCATTTCCCCTTTAGCCCCGCCCCCTCCCGGCCCTGCCGACCCAAATTCCCCCCCAAAAACCCCCCAAAACCCCCAAAATTCCAAAAAAACCCCCCCCAGAGACCCCCAAAAATCCCCTTAAAGACCCAAAATTCCCAAATAAAAGCCCCAAACCCCCTAAATCTCCTCAGGACCCCTGCAAAGCCACCCCTTAGCCCCGCCCATTTCCCCTTTAGCCCCGCCCCCTCCCGGCCCTGCCGACCCAAATTCCCCCCCAAAAACCCCCCAAAACCCCCAAAATTCCAAAAAAAAACCCCCCAGAGACCCCCAAAAATCCCCTTAAAGACCCAAAATTCCCAAATAAAAGCCCCAAACCCCCTAAATCTCCTCAGGACCCCTGCAAAGCCACCCCTTAGCCCCGCCCACTCCCCCTCTAGCCCCGCCCATTTCCCCTTTAGCCCCGCCCCCCTCCCGGCCCTGCCGACCCAAATTCCCCCCCAAAAACCCCCCAAAACCCCCAAAATTCCAAAAAAAACCCCCCCAGAGACCCCCAAAAATCCCCTTAAAGACCCAAAATTCCCAAATAAAAGCCCCAAACCCCCTAAATCTCCTCAGGACCCCTGCAAAGCCACCCCTTAGCCCCGCCCATTTCCCCTTTAGCCCCGCCCCCTCCCGGCCCTGCTGACCCAAATTCCCCCCCAAAAACCCCCCAAAACCCCCAAAATTCCAAAAAAAAACCCCCCAGAGACCCCCAAAAATCCCCTTAAAGACCCAAAATTCCCAAATAAAAGCCCCAAACCCCCTAAATCTCCTCAGGACCCCTGCAAAGCCACCCCTTAGCCCCGCCCACTCCCCCTCTAGCCCCGCCCATTTCCCCTTTAGCCCCGCCCCCTCCCGGCCCTGCCGACCCAAATTCCCCCCCAAAACCCCCAAAATTCCAAAAAAAAACCCCCCAGAGACCCCCAAAAATCCCCTTAAAGACCCAAAATTCCCAAATAAAAGCCCCAAACCCCCTAAATCTCCTCAGGACCCCTGCAAAGCCACCCCTTAGCCCCGCCCATTTCCCCTTTAGCCCCGCCCCCTCCCGGCCCTGCCGACCCAAATTCCCCCCCAAAAACCCCCCAAAACCCCCAAAATTCCAAAAAAAACCCCCCCAGAGACCCCCAAAAATCCCCTTAAAGACCCAAAATTCCCAAATAAAAGCCCCAAACCCCCTAAATCTCCTCAGGACCCCTGCAAAGCCACCCCTTAGCCCCGCCCACTCCCCCTCTAGCCCCGCCCATTTCCCCTTTAGCCCCGCCCCCCTCCCGGCCCTGCCGACCCAAATTCCCCCCCAAAAACCCCCCAAAACCCCCAAAATTCCAAAAAAAAACCCCCCAGAGACCCCCAAAAATCCCCTTAAAGACCCAAAATTCCCAAATAAAAGCCCCAAACCCCCTAAATCTCCTCAGGACCCCTGCAAAGCCACCCCTTAGCCCCGCCCATTTCCCCTTTAGCCCCGCCCCCTCCCGGCCCTGCCGACCCAAATTCCCCCCCAAAACCCCCCAAAACCCCCAAAATTCCAAAAAAAAACCCCCCCAGAGACCCCCAAAAATCCCCTTAAAGACCCAAAATTCCCAAATAAAAGCCCCAAACCCCCTAAATCTCCTCAGGACCCCTGCAAAGCCACCCCTTAGCCCCGCCCATTTCCCCTTTAGCCCCGCCCCCTCCCGGCCCTGCCGACCCAAATTCCCCCCCAAAAACCCCCCAAAACCCCCAAAATTCCAAAAAAAACCCCCCCAGAGACCCCCAAAAATCCCCTTAAAGACCCAAAATTCCCAAATAAAAGCCCCAAACCCCCTAAATCTCCTCAGGACCCCTGCAAAGCCACCCCTTAGCCCCGCCCATTTCCCCTTTAGCCCCGCCCCCTCCCGGCCCTGCCGACCCAAATTCCCCCCCAAAAACCCCCCAAAACCCCCAAAATTCCAAAAAAACCCCCCCCAGAGACCCCCAAAAATCCCCTTAAAGACCCAAAATTCCCAAATAAAAGCCCCAAACCCCCTAAATCTCCTCAGGACCCCCTGCAAAGCCACCCCTTAGCCCCGCCCACTCCCCCTCTAGCCCCGCCCATTTCCCCTTTAGCCCCCGCCCCCTCCCGGCCCTGCCGACCCAAATTCCCCCCCAAAAACCCCCCAAAACCCCCAAAATTCCAAAAAAAACCCCCCCAGAGACCCCCAAAAATCCCCTTAAAGACCCAAAATTCCCAAATAAAAGCCCCAAACCCCCTAAATCTCCTCAGGACCCCTGCAAAGCCACCCCTTAGCCCCGCCCATTTCCCCTTTAGCCCCGCCCCCTCCCGGCCCTGCCGACCCAAATTCCCCCCCAAAAACCCCCCAAAACCCCCAAAATTCCAAAAAAAACCCCCCCAGAGACCCCCAAAAATCCCCTTAAAGACCCAAAATTCCCAAATAAAAGCCCCAAACCCCCTAAATCTCCTCAGGACCCCTGCACAGCCACCCCTTAGCCCCGCCCATTTCCCCTTTAGCTCCGCCCCCTCCCGGCCCTGCCGACCCAAATTCCCCCCCCAAAAACCCCCCAAAACCCCCAAAATTCCAGAAAAAAACCCCCCAGAGACCCCCAAAAATCCCCTTAAAGACCCAACATTCCCAAATAAAAGCCCCAAACCCCCTAAATCTCCTCAGGACCCCTGCAAAGCCACCCCTTAGCCCCGCCCATTTCCCCTTTAGCCCCGCCCCCTCCCGGCCCTGCCGACCCAAATTCCCCCCCAAAAACCCCCCAAAACCCCCAAAATTCCAAAAAAAACCCCCCCAGAGACCCCCAAAAATCCCCTTAAAGACCCAAAATTCCCAAATAAAAGCCCCAAACCCCCTAAATCTCCTCAGGACCCCTGAAAAGCCACCCCTTAGCCCCGCCCACTCCCCCTCTAGCCCCGCCCATTTCCCCTTTAGCCCCGCCCCCTCCCGGCCCTGCCGACCCAAATTCCCCCCCAAAAACCCCCCAAAACCCCCAAAATTCAAAAAAAAAACCCCCCAGAGACCCCCAAAAATCCCCTTAAAGACCCAAAATTCCCAAATAAAAGCCCCAAACCCCCTAAATCTCCTCAGGACCCCTGCAAAGCCACCCCTTAGCCCCGCCCATTTCCCCTTTAGCCCCGCCCCCTCCCGGCCCTGCCGACCCAAATTCCCCCCCAAAAACCCCCCAAAACCCCCAAAATTCCAGAAAAAAACCCCCCAGAGACCCCCAAAAATCCCCTTAAAGACCCAACATTCCCAAATAAAAGCCCCAAACCCCCTAAATCTCCTCAGGACCCCTGCAAAGCCACCCCTTAGCCCCGCCCATTTCCCCTTTAGCCCCGCCCCCTCCCGGCCCTGCCGACCCAAATTCCCCCCCAAAAACCCCCCAAAACCCCCAAAATTCCAAAAAAACCCCCCCCAGAGACCCCCAAAAATCCCCTTAAAGACCCAAAATTCCCAAATAAAAGCCCCAAACCCCCTAAATCTCCTCAGGACCCCTGCAAAGCCACCCCTTAGCCCCGCCCATTTCCCCTTTAGCCCCGCCCCCTCCGGCCCTGCCGACCCAAATTCCCCCCCAAAAACCCCCCAAAACCCCCAAAATTCCAAAAAAAAACCCCCCAGAGACCCCCAAAAATCCCCTTAAAGACCCAAAATTCCCAAATAAAAGCC
>NW_027183936.1:0-36224 GCF_041296385.1 Aphelocoma coerulescens
GGGGTCTCTGGGGGGTTTTTTTTTGGAATTTTGGGGGTTTTGGGGGGTTTTTGGGGGGGAATTTGGGTCGGCAGGGCCGGGAGGGGGCGGGGCTAAAGGGGAAATGGGCGGGGCTAAGGGGTGGCTTTGCAGGGGTCCTGAGGAGATTTAGGGGGTTTGGGGCTTTTATTTGGGAATTTTGGTCTTTAAGGGGATTTTTGGGGGTCTCTGGGGGGTTTTTTTTTGGAATTTTGGGGGTTTTGGGGGGTTTTTGGGGGGGAATTTGGGTCGGCAGGGCCGGGAGGGGGGCGGGGCTAAAGGGGAAATGGGCGGGGCTAGGGGAGGGCGGGCTAAGGCTTTGCAGGGGTCCTGAGGAGATTTAGGGGGTTTGGGGCTTTTATTTGGGAATTTTGGGTCTTTAAGGGGATTTTTGGGGGTCTCTGGGGGGGTTTTTTTTTGGAATTTTGGGGGTTTTGGGGGGTTTTTGGGGGGGAATTTGGGTCGGCAGGGCCGGGAGGGGGCGGGGCTAAAGGGGAAATGGCGGGCTAGGGGGGGGCGGGCTAAGGGGTGGCTTTGCAGGGGTCCTGAGGAGATTTAGGGGGTTTGGGGCTTTTATTTGGGAATTTTGGGTCTTTAAGGGGATTTTTGGGGGTCTCTGGGGGGGTTTTTTTTTGGAATTTTGGGGGTTTTGGGGGGTTTTTGGGGGGGAATTTGGGTCGGCAGGGCCGGGAGGGGGCGGGGCTAAAGGGGAAATGGGCGGGCTAGAGGGGGGGGCGGGCTAAGGGGTGGCTTTGCAGGGGTCCTGAGGAGATTTAGGGGGTTTGGGGCTTTTATTTGGGAATTTTGGGTCTTTAAGGGGATTTTTGGGGGTCTCTGGGGGGGTTTTTTTTGGAATTTTGGGGGTTTTGGGGGGTTTTTGGGGGGGAATTTGGGTCGGCAGGGCCGGGAGGGGGCGGGGCTAAAGGGGAAATGGGCGGGGCTAAGGGGTGGCTTTGCAGGGGTCCTGAGGAGATTTAGGGGGTTTGGGGCTTTTATTTGGGAATGTTGGGTCTTTAAGGGGATTTTTGGGGGTCTCTGGGGGGTTTTTTTTTGGAATTTTGGGGGTTTTGGGGGGTTTTTGGGGGGGAATTTGGGTCGGCAGGGCCGGGAGGGGGCGGGGCTAAAGGGGAAATGGGCGGGGCTAGAGGGGGAGTGGGCGGGGCTAAGGGGTGGCTTTGCAGGGGTCCTGAGGAGATTTAGGGGGTTTGGGGCTTTTATTTGGGAATTTTGGGTCTTTAAGGGGATTTTTGGGGGTCTCTGGGGGGGTTTTTTTTTGGAATTTTGGGGGTTTTGGGGGGGTTTTTGGGGGGGAATTTGGGTCGGCAGGGCCGGGAGGGGGCGGGGCTAAAGGGGAAATGGGCGGGGCTAAGGGGTGGCTTTGCAGGGGTCCTGAGGAGATTTAGGGGGTTTGGGGCTTTTATTTGGGAATTTTGGGTCTTTAAGGGGATTTTTGGGGGTCTCTGGGGGGTTTTTTCTGGAATTTTGGGGGTTTTGGGGGGTTTTTGGGGGGGAATTTGGGTCGGCAGGGCCGGGAGGGGGCGGGGCTAAAGGGGAAATGGGCGGGGCTAAGGGGTGGCTTTGCAGGGGTCCTGAGGAGATTTAGGGGGTTTGGGGCTTTTATTTGGGAATGTTGGGTCTTTAAGGGGATTTTTGGGGGTCTCTGGGGGGTTTTTTTTTGGAATTTTGGGGGTTTTGGGGGGTTTTTGGGGGGGAATTTGGGTCGGCAGGGCCGGGAGGGGGCGGGGCTAAAGGGGAAATGGGCGGGGCTAAGGGGTGGCTTTGCAGGGGTCCTGAGGAGATTTAGGGGGTTTGGGGCTTTTATTTGGGAATTTTGGGTCTTTAAGGGGATTTTTGGGGGTCTCTGGGGGGGTTTTTTTTGGAATTTTGGGGGTTTTGGGGGGTTTTTGGGGGGGAATTTGGGTCGGCAGGGCCGGGAGGGGGCGGGGCTAAAGGGGAAATGGGCGGGGCTAAGGGGTGGCTTTGCAGGGGTCCTGAGGAGATTTAGGGGGTTTGGGGCTTTTATTTGGGAATGTTGGGTCTTTAAGGGGATTTTTGGGGGTCTCTGGGGGGTTTTTTTCTGGAATTTTGGGGGTTTTGGGGGGTTTTTGGGGGGGAATTTGGGTCGGCAGGGCTGGGAGGGGGCGGGGCTAAAGGGGAAATGGGCGGGGCTAGAGGGGGAGTGGGCGGGGCTAAGGGGTGGCTTTGCAGGGGTCCTGAGGAGATTTAGGGGGTTTGGGGCTTTTATTTGGGAATTTTGGGTCTTTAAGGGGATTTTTGGGGGTCTCTGGGGGGGTTTTTTTTGAATTTTGGGGGTTTTGGGGGGTTTTTGGGGGGGAATTTGGGTCGGCAGGGCCGGGAGGGGGCGGGGCTAAAGGGGAAATGGGCGGGGCTAAGGGGTGGCTTTGCAGGGGTCCTGAGGAGATTTAGGGGGTTTGGAGCTTTTATTTGGGAATTTTGGGCCATTAAGGGGATTTTTGGGGGTCTCTGGGGGGGTTTTTTTTGGAATTTTGGGGGTTTTGGGGGGTTTTTGGGGGGAATTTGGGTCGGCAGGGCCGGGAGGGGGCGGGGCTAAAGGGGAAATGGGCGGGGCTAAGGGGTGGCTTTGCAGGGGTCCTGAGGAGATTTAGGGGGTTTGGGGCTTTTATTTGGGAATTTTGGGTCTTTAAGGGGATTTTTGGGGGTCTCTGGGGGGTTTTTTTTTGGAATTTTGGGGGTTTTGGGGGGTTTTTGGGGGGGAATTTGGGTCGGCAGGGCCGGGAGGGGGCGGGGCTAAAGGGGAAATGGGCGGGGCTAAGGGGGGGCTTTGCAGGGGTCCTGAGGAGATTTAGGGGGTTTGGGGCTTTTATTTGGGAATTTTGGGTCTTTAAGGGGATTTTTGGGGGTCTCTGGGGGTTTTTTTTTTGGAATTTTGGGGGTTTTGGGGGGTTTTTGGGGGGGAATTTGGGTCGGCAGGGCCGGGAGGGGGCGGGGCTAAAGGGGAAATGGGCGGGGCTAGAGGGGGAGTGGGCGGGGCTAAGGGGTGGCTTTGCAGGGGTCCTGAGGAGATTTAGGGGGTTTGGGGCTTTTATTTGGGAATTTTGGGTCTTTAAGGGGATTTTTGGGGGTCTCTGGGGGGGGTTTTTTTGGAATTTTGGGGGTTTTGGGGGGTTTTTGGGGGGGAATTTGGGTCGGCAGGGCCGGGAGGGGGCGGGGCTAAAGGGGAAATGGGCGGGGCTAAGGGGGGGCTTTGCAGGGGTCCTGAGGAGATTTAGGGGGTTTGGGGCTTTTATTTGGGAATTTTGGGTCTTTAAGGGGATTTTTGGGGGTCTCTGGGGGGGTTTTTTTTGGAATTTTGGGGGTTTTGGGGGGTTTTTGGGGGGGAATTTGGGTCGGCAGGGCCGGGAGGGGGCGGGGCTAAAGGGGAAATGGGCGGGGCTAAGGGGTGGCTTTTCAGGGGTCCTGAGGAGATTTAGGGGGTTTGGGGCTTTTATTTGGGAATGTTGGGTCTTTAAGGGGATTTTTGGGGGTCTCTGGGGGGTTTTTTTCTGGAATTTTGGGGGTTTTGGGGGGTTTTTGGGGGGGAATTTGGGTCGGCAGGGCCGGGAGGGGGCGGGGCTAAAGGGGAAATCGGCGGGGCTAAGGGGTGGCTTTGCAGGGGTCCTGAGGAGATTTAGGGGGTTTGGGGCTTTTATTTGGGAATTTTGGGTCTTTAAGGGGATTTTTGGGGGTCTCTGGGGGGGTTTTTTTTGGAATTTTGGGGGTTTTGGGGAGTTTTTGGGGGGGAATTTGGGTCGGCAGGGCCGGGAGGGGGCGGGGCTAAAGGGGAAATGGGTGGGGCTAGAGGGGGAGTGGGCGGGGCTAAGGGGTGGCTTTGCAGGGGTCCTGAGGAGATTTAGGGGGTTTGGGGCTTTTATTTGGGAATTTTGGGTCTTTAAGGGGATTTTTGGGGGTCTCTGGGGGGGTTTTTTTTGGAATTTTGGGGGTTTTGGGGAGTTTTAGGGGGGGAATTTGGGTCGGCAGGGCCGGGAGGGGGCGGGGCTAAAGGGGAAATGGGCGGGGCTAAGGGGTGGCTTTGCAGGGGTCCTGAGGAGATTTAGGGGGTTTGGGGCTTTTATTTGGGAATTTTGGGTCTTTAAGGGGATTTTTGGGGGTCTCTGGGGGGTTTTTTTCTGGAATTTTGGGGGTTTTGGGGGGTTTTTGGGGGGGAATTTGGGTCGGCAGGGCCGGGAGGGGGCGGGGCTAAAGGGGAAATGGGCGGGGCTAAGGGGTGGCTTTGCAGGGGTCCTGAGGAGATTTAGGGGGTTTGGGGCTTTTATTTGGGAATTTTGGGTCTTTAAGGGGATTTTTGGGGGTCTCTGGGGGGTTTTTTTTTGGAATTTCGGGGGTTTTGGGGGGTTTTTGGGGGGGAATTTGGGTCGGCAGGGCCGGGAGGGGGCGGGGCTAAAGGGGAAATGGGCGGGGCTAGAGGGGGAGTGGGCGGGGCTAAGGGGTGGCTTTGCAGGGGTCCTGAGGAGATTTAGGGGGTTTGGGGCTTTTATTTGGGAATTTTGGGTCTTTAAGGGGATTTTTGGGGGTCTCTGGGGGGGGTTTTTTTGGAATTTTGGGGGTTTTGGGGGGTTTTTGGGGGGGAATTTGGGTCGGCAGGGCCGGGAGGGGGCGGGGCTAAAGGGGAAATGGGCGGGGCTAAGGGGTGGCTTTGCAGGGGTCCTGAGGAGATTTAGGGGGTTTGGGGCTTTTATTTGGGAATTTTGGGTCTTTAAGGGGATTTTTGGGGGTCTCTGGGGGGGTTTTTTTTGGAATTTTGGGGGTTTTGGGGGGTTTTTGGAGGGGAATTTGGGTCGGCAGGGCCGGGAGGGGGCGGGGCTAAAGGGGAAATGGGCGGGGCTAAGGGGTGGCTTTGCAGGGGTCCTGAGGAGATTTAGGGGGTTTGGGGCTTTTATTTGGGAATGTTGGGTCTTTAAGGGGATTTTTGGGGGTCTCTGGGGGGTTTTTTTCTGGAATTTTGGGGGTTTTGGGGGGTTTTTGGGGGGGAATTTGGGTCGGCAGGGCCGGGAGGGGGCGGGGCTAAAGGGGAAATGGGCGGGGCTAAGGGGTGGCTTTGCAGGGGTCCTGAGGAGATTTAGGGGGTTTGGGGCTTTTATTTGGGAATTTTGGGTCTTTAAGGGGATTTTTGGGGGTCTCTGGGGGGTTTTTTTTTGGAATTTTGGGGGTTTTGGGGGGTTTTTGGGGGGGAATTTGGGTCGGCAGGGCCGGGAGGGGGCGGGGCTAAAGGGGAAATGGGCGGGGCTAGAGGGGGAGTGGGCGGGGCTAAGGGGTGGCTTTGCAGGGGTCCTGAGGAGATTTAGGGGGTTTGGGGCTTTTATTTGGGAATTTTGGGTCTTTAAGGGGATTTTTGGGGGTCTCTGGGGGGGTTTTTTTTGGAATTTCGGGGGTTTTGGGGAGTTTTTGGGGGGGAATTTGGGTCGGCAGGGCCGGAAGGGGGCGGGGCTAAAGGGGAAATGGGCGGGGCTAGAGGGGGAGTGGGCGGGGCTAAGGGGTGGCTTTGCAGGGGTCCTGAGGAGATTTAGGGGGTTTGGGGCTTTTATTTGGGAATTTTGGGTCTTTAAGGGGATTTTTGGGGGTCTCTGGGGGGGTTTTTTTTGGAATTTCGGGGGTTTTGGGGAGTTTTTGGGGGGGAATTTGGGTCGGCAGGGCCGGGAGGGGGCGGGGCTAAAGGGGAAATGGGCGGGGCTAAGGGGTGGCTTTGCAGGGGTCCTGAGGAGATTTAGGGGGTTTGGGGCTTTTATTTGGGAATTTTGGGTCTTTAAGGGGATTTTTGGGGGTCTCTGGGGGGGTTTTTTTTGGAATTTTGGGGGTTTTGGGGGGTTTTTGGGGGGGAATTTGGGTCGGCAGGGCCGGGAGGGGGCGGGGCTAAAGGGGAAATGGGCGGGGCTAAGGGGTGGCTTTGCAGGGGTCCTGAGGAGATTTAGGGGGTTTGGGGCTTTTATTTGGGAATGTTGGGTCTTTAAGGGGATTTTTGGGGGTCTCTGGGGGGTTTTTTTCTGGAATTTTGGGGGTTTTGGGGGGTTTTTGGGGGGGAATTTGGGTCGGCAGGGCCGGGAGGGGGCGGGGCTAAAGGGGAAATGGGCGGGGCTAAGGGGTGGCTTTGCAGGGGTCCTGAGGAGATTTAGGGGGTTTGGGGCTTTTATTTGGGAATGTTGGGTCTTTAAGGGGATTTTTGGGGGTCTCTGGGGGGTTTTTTTTTGGAATTTTGGGGGTTTTGGGGGGTTTTTGGGGGGGAATTTGGGTCGGCAGGGCCGGGAGGGGGCGGGGCTAAAGGGGAAATGGGCGGGGCTAGAGGGGGAGTGGGCGGGGCTAAGGGGTGGCTTTGCAGGGGTCCTGAGGAGATTTAGGGGGTTTGGGGCTTTTATTTGGGAATTTTGGGTCTTTAAGGGGATTTTTGGGGGTCTCTGGGGGGTTTTTTTCTGGAATTTTGGGGGTTTTGGGGGGTTTTTGGGGGGGAATTTGGGTCGGCAGGGCCGGGAGGGGGCGGGGCTAAAGGGGAAATGGGCGGGGCTAAGGGGTGGCTTTGCAGGGGTCCTGAGGAGATTTAGGGGGTTTGGGGCTTTTATTTGGGAATTTTGGGTCTTTAAGGGGATTTTTGGGGGTCTCTGGGGGGTTTTTTCTGGAATTTTGGGGGTTTTGGGGGGTTTTTGGGGGGGAATTTGGGTCGGCAGGGCCGGGAGGGGGCGGGGCTAAAGGGGAAATGGGCGGGGCTAAGGGGTGGCTTTGCAGGGGTCCTGAGGAGATTTAGGGGGTTTGGGGCTTTTATTTGGGAATGTTGGGTCTTTAAGGGGATTTTTGGGGGTCTCTGGGGGGTTTTTTTTTTGAATTTTGGGGGTTTTGGGGGGTTTTTGGGGGGGAATTTGGGTCGGCAGGGCCGGGAGGGGGCGGGGCTAAAGGGGAAATGGGCGGGGCTAAGGGGTGGCTTTTCAGGGGTCCTGAGGAGATTTAGGGGGTTTGGGGCTTTTATTTGGGAATTTTGGGTCTTTAAGGGGATTTTTGGGGGTCTCTGGGGGGGTTTTTTTTGGAATTTTGGGGGTTTTGGGGGGTTTTTGGGGGGGAATTTGGGTCGGCAGGGCCGGGAGGGGGCGGGGCTAAAGGGGAAATGGGCGGGGCTAAGGGGTGGCTTTGCAGGGGTCCTGAGGAGATTTAGGGGGTTTGGGGCTTTTATTTGGGAATGTTGGGTCTTTAAGGGGATTTTTGGGGGTCTCTGGGGGGTTTTTTTCTGGAATTTTGGGGGTTTTGGGGGGTTTTTGGGGGGGAATTTGGGTCGGCAGGGCCGGGAGGGGGCGGGGCTAAAGGGGAAATGGGCGGGGCTAGAGGGGGAGTGGGCGGGGCTAAGGGGTGGCTTTGCAGGGGTCCTGAGGAGATTTAGGGGGTTTGGGGCTTTTATTTGGGAATTTTGGGTCTTTAAGGGGATTTTTGGGGGTCTCTGGGGGGGTTTTTTTTGGAATTTTGGGGGTTTTGGGGGGTTTTTGGGGGGGAATTTGGGTCGGCAGGGCCGGGAGGGGGCGGGGCTAAAGGGGAAATGGGCGGGGCTAAGGGGTGGCTTTGCAGGGGTCCTGAGGAGATTTAGGGGGTTTGGGGCTTTTATTTGGGAATTTTGGGCCATTAAGGGGATTTTTGGGGGTCTCTGGGGGGGTTTTTTTTGGAATTTTGGGGGTTTTGGGGGGTTTTTGGGGGGGAATTTGGGTCGGCAGGGCCGGGAGGGGGCGGGGCTAAAGGGGAAATGGGCGGGGCTAGAGGGGGAGTGGGCGGGGCTAAGGGGTGGCTTTTCAGGGGTCCTGAGGAGATTTAGGGGGTTTGGGGCTTTTATTTGGGAATGTTGGGTCTTTAAGGGATTTTTGGGGGTCTCTGGGGGGGTTTTTTTTTGGAATTTTGGGGGTTTTGGGGGGTTTTTGGGGGGGAATTTGGGTCGGCAGGGCCGGGAGGGGGCGGGGCTAAAGGGGAAATGGGCGGGGCTAAGGGGTGGCTTTGCAGGGGTCCTGAGGAGATTTAGGGGGTTTGGGGCTTTTATTTGGGAATTTTGGGTCTTTAAGGGGATTTTTGGGGGTCTCTGGGGGGGTTTTTTTTGGAATTTTGGGGGTTTTGGGGGGTTTTTGGGGGGGAATTTGGGTCGGCAGGGCCGGGAGGGGGCGGGGCTAAAGGGGAAATGGGCGGGGCTAAGGGGTGGCTTTGCAGGGGTCCTGAGGAGATTTAGGGGGTTTGGGGCTTTTATTTGGGAATTTTGGGTCTTTAAGGGGATTTTTGGGGGTCTCTGGGGGGTTTTTTTTTGGAATTTTGGGGGTTTTGGGGGGTTTTTGGGGGGGAATTTGGGTCGGCAGGGCCGGGAGGGGGCGGGGCTAAAGGGGAAATGGGCGGGGCTAAGGGGTGGCTTTGCAGGGGTCCTGAGGAGATTTAGGGGGTTTGGGGCTTTTATTTGGGAATTTTGGGCCATTAAGGGATTTTTGGGGGTCTCTGGGGGGTTTTTTTTTGAATTTTGGGGGTTTTGGGGGGTTTTTGGGGGGGAATTTGGGTCGGCAGGGCCGGGAGGGGGCGGGGCTAAAGGGGAAATGGGCGGGGCTGGAGGGGGAGTGGGCGGGGCTAAGGGGTGGCTTTTCAGGGGTCCTGAGGAGATTTAGGGGGTTTGGGGCTTTTATTTGGGAATGTTGGGTCTTTAAGGGGATTTTTGGGGGTCTCTGGGGGGGTTTTTTTTGGAATTTTGGGGGTTTTGGGGGGTTTTTGAGGGGGAATTTGGGTCGGCAGGGCCGGGAGGGGGCGGGGCTAAAGGGGAAATGGGCGGGGCTAAGGGGTGGCTTTGCAGGGGTCCTGAGGAGATTTAGGGGGTTTGGGGCTTTTATTTGGGAATTTTGGGTCTTTAAGGGGATTTTTGGGGGTCTCTGGGGGGGTTTTTTTTGGAATTTTGGGGGTTTTGGGGGGTTTTTGGGGGGGAATTTGGGTCGGCAGGGCCGGGAGGGGGCGGGGCTAAAGGGGAAATGGGCGGGGCTAAGGGGTGGCTTTTCAGGGGTCCTGAGGAGATTTAGGGGGTTTGGGGCTTTTATTTGGGAATGTTGGGTCTTTAAGGGGATTTTTGGGGGTCTCTGGGGGGTTTTTTTTCTGGAATTTTGGGGGTTTTGGGGGGTTTTTGGGGGGGAATTTGGGTCGGCAGGGCCGGGAGGGGGCGGGGCTAAAGGGGAAATGGGCGGGGCTAAGGGGTGGCTTTGCAGGGGTCCTGAGGAGATTTAGGGGGTTTGGGGCTTTTATTTGGGAATGTTGGGTCTTTAAGGGGATTTTTGGGGGTCTCTGGGGGGTTTTTTTTTGGAATTTTGGGGGTTTTGGGGGGTTTTTGGGGGGGAATTTGGGTCGGCAGGGCCGGGAGGGGGCGGGGCTAAAGGGGAAATGGGCGGGGCTAGAGGGGGAGTGGGCGGGTCTAAGGGGTGGCTTTGCAGGGGTCCTGAGGAGATTTAGGGGGTTTGGGGCTTTTATTTGGGAATTTTGGGTCTTTAAGGGGATTTTTGGGGGTCTCTGGGGGGGTTTTTTTTGGAATTTTGGGGGTTTTGGGGGGTTTTTGGGGGGGAATTTGGGTCGGCAGGGCCGGGAGGGGGCGGGGCTAAAGGGGAAATGGGCGGGGCTAAGGGGTGGCTTTGCAGGGGTCCTGAGGAGATTTAGGGGGTTTGGGGCTTTTATTTGGGAATTTTGGGTCTTTAAGGGGATTTTTGGGGGTCTCTGGGGGGTTTTTTCTGGAATTTTGGGGGTTTTGGGGGGTTTTTGGGGGGGAATTTGGGTCGGCAGGGCCGGGAGGGGGCGGGGCTAAAGGGGAAATGGGCGGGGCTAAGGGGTGGCTTTGCAGGGGTCCTGAGGAGATTTAGGGGGTTTGGGGCTTTTATTTGGGAATGTTGGGTCTTTAAGGGGATTTTTGGGGGTCTCTGGGGGGTTTTTTTTTGGAATTTTGGGGGTTTTGGGGGGTTTTTGGGGGGGAATTTGGGTCGGCAGGGCCGGGAGGGGGCGGGGCTAAAGGGGAAATGGGCGGGGCTAAGGGGTGGCTTTGCAGGGGTCCTGAGGAGATTTAGGGGGTTTGGGGCTTTTATTTGGGAATTTTGGGTCTTTAAGGGGATTTTTGGGGGTCTCTGGGGGGGTTTTTTTTGGAATTTTGGGGGTTTTGGGGGGTTTTTGGGGGGGAATTTGGGTCGGCAGGGCCGGGAGGGGGCGGGGCTAAAGGGGAAATGGGCGGGGCTAAGGGGTGGCTTTGCAGGGGTCCTGAGGAGATTTAGGGGGTTTGGGGCTTTTATTTGGGAATGTTGGGTCTTTAAGGGGATTTTTGGGGGTCTCTGGGGGGTTTTTTTCTGGAATTTTGGGGGTTTTGGGGGGTTTTTGGGGGGGAATTTGGGTCGGCAGGGCCGGGAGGGGGCGGGGCTAAAGGGGAAATGGGCGGGGCTAGAGGGGGAGTGGGCGGGGCTAAGGGGTGGCTTTGCAGGGGTCCTGAGGAGATTTAGGGGGTTTGGGGCTTTTATTTGGGAATTTTGGGTCTTTAAGGGGATTTTTGGGGGTCTCTGGGGGGGTTTTTTTTGGAATTTTGGGGGTTTTGGGGGGTTTTTGGGGGGGAATTTGGGTCGGCAGGGCCGGGAGGGGGCGGGGCTAAAGGGGAAATGGGCGGGGCTAAGGGGTGGCTTTGCAGGGGTCCTGAGGAGATTTAGGGGGTTTGGGGCTTTTATTTGGGAATTTTGGGCCATTAAGGGGATTTTTGGGGGTCTCTGGGGGGGTTTTTTTTGGAATTTTGGGGGTTTTGGGGGGTTTTTGGGGGGGAATTTGGGTCGGCAGGGCCGGGAGGGGGCGGGGCTAAAGGGGAAATGGGCGGGGCTAAGGGGTGGCTTTGCAGGGGTCCTGAGGAGATTTAGGGGGTTTGGGGCTTTTATTTGGGAATTTTGGGTCTTTAAGGGGATTTTTGGGGGTCTCTGGGGGGTTTTTTTTTGGAATTTTGGGGGTTTTGGGGGGTTTTTGGGGGGGAATTTGGGTCGGCAGGGCCGGGAGGGGGCGGGGCTAAAGGGGAAATGGGCGGGGCTAAGGGGTGGCTTTGCAGGGGTCCTGAGGAGATTTAGGGGGTTTGGGGCTTTTATTTGGGAATTTTGGGTCTTTAAGGGGATTTTTGGGGGTCTCTGGGGTTTTTTTTTTTGGAATTTTGGGGGTTTTGGGGGGTTTTTGGGGGGGAATTTGGGTCGGCAGGGCCGGGAGGGGGCGGGGCTAAAGGGGAAATGGGCGGGGCTAGAGGGGGAGTGGGCGGGGCTAAGGGGTGGCTTTGCAGGGGTCCTGAGGAGATTTAGGGGGTTTGGGGCTTTTATTTGGGAATTTTGGGTCTTTAAGGGGATTTTTGGGGGTCTCTGGGGGGGGTTTTTTTGGAATTTTGGGGGTTTTGGGGGGTTTTTGGGGGGGAATTTGGGTCGGCAGGGCCGGGAGGGGGCGGGGCTAAAGGGGAAATGGGCGGGGCTAAGGGGTGGCTTTGCAGGGGTCCTGAGGAGATTTAGGGGGTTTGGGGCTTTTATTTGGGAATTTTGGGTCTTTAAGGGGATTTTTGGGGGTCTCTGGGGGGGTTTTTTTTGGAATTTTGGGGGTTTTGGGGGGTTTTTGGGGGGGAATTTGGGTCGGCAGGGCCGGGAGGGGGCGGGGCTAAAGGGGAAATGGGCGGGGCTAAGGGGTGGCTTTGCAGGGGTCCTGAGGAGATTTAGGGGGTTTGGGGCTTTTATTTGGGAATGTTGGGTCTTTAAGGGGATTTTTGGGGGTCTCTGGGGGGTTTTTTTCTGGAATTTTGGGGGTTTTGGGGGGTTTTTGGGGGGGAATTTGGGTCGGCAGGGCCGGGAGGGGGCGGGGCTAAAGGGGAAATGGGCGGGGCTAAGGGGTGGCTTTGCAGGGGTCCTGAGGAGATTTAGGGGGTTTGGGGCTTTTATTTGGGAATTTTGGGTCTTTAAGGGGATTTTTGGGGGTCTCTGGGGGGTTTTTTTTTTGGAATTTTGGGGGTTTTGGGGGGTTTTTGGGGGGGAATTTGGGTCGGCAGGGCAGGGAGGGGGCGGGGCTAAAGGGGAAATGGGCGGGGCTAAGGGGTGGCTTTGCAGGGGTCCTGAGGAGATTTAGGGGGTTTGGGGCTTTTATTTGGGAATGTTGGGTCTTTAAGGGGATTTTTGGGGGTCTCTGGGGGGTTTTTTTCTGGAATTTTGGGGGTTTTGGGGGGTTTTTGGGGGGGGAATTTGGGTCGGCAGGGCCGGGAGGGGGCGGGGCTAAAGGGGAAATGGGCGGGGCTAAAGGGGAGTGGGCGGGGCTAAGGGGTGGCTTTGCAGGGGTCCTGAGGAGATTTAGGGGGTTTGGGGCTTTTATTTGGGAATTTTGGGTCTTTAAGGGGATTTTTGGGGGTCTCTGGGGGGGTTTTTTTTGGAATTTTGGGGGTTTTGGGGGGTTTTTGGGGGGGAATTTGGGTCGGCAGGGCCGGGAGGGGGCGGGGCTAAAGGGGAAATGGGCGGGGCTAAGGGGTGGCTTTGCAGGGGTCCTGAGGAGATTTAGGGGGTTTGGGGCTTTTATTTGGGAATGTTGGGTCTTTAAGGGGATTTTTGGGGGTCTCTGGGGGGTTTTTTTCTGGAATTTTGGGGGTTTTGGGGGGTTTTTGGGGGGGAATTTGGGTCGGCAGGGCCGGGAGGGGGCGGGGCTAAAGGGGAAATGGGCGGGGCTAAGGGGTGGCTTTGCAGGGGTCCTGAGGAGATTTAGGGGGTTTGGGGCTTTTATTTGGGAATGTTGGGTCTTTAAGGGGATTTTGGGGGGTCTCTGGGGGGTTTTTTTTTGGAATTTTGGGGGTTTTGGGGGGTTTTTGGGGGGGAATTTGGGTCGGCAGGGCCGGGAGGGGGCGGGGCTAAAGGGGAAATGGGCGGGGCTAGAGGGGGAGTGGGCGGGGCTAAGGGGTGGCTTTGCAGGGGTCCTGAGGAGATTTAGGGGGTTTGGGGCTTTTATTTGGGAATTTTGGGTCTTTAAGGGGATTTTTGGGGGTCTCTGGGGGGGTTTTTTTTGGAATTTTGGGGGTTTTGGGGGGTTTTTGGGGGGGAATTTGGGTCGGCAGGGCCGGGAGGGGGCGGGGCTAAAGGGGAAATGGGCGGGGCTAAGGGGTGGCTTTGCAGGGGTCCTGAGGAGATTTAGGGGGTTTGGGGCTTTTATTTGGGAATTTTGGGTCTTTAAGGGGATTTTTGGGGGTCTCTGGGGGGTTTTTTCTGGAATTTTGGGGGTTTTGGGGGGTTTTTGGGGGGGAATTTGGGTCGGCAGGGCCGGGAGGGGGCGGGGCTAAAGGGGAAATGGGCGGGGCTAAGGGGTGGCTTTGCAGGGGTCCTGAGGAGATTTAGGGGGTTTGGGGCTTTTATTTGGGAATGTTGGGTCTTTAAGGGGATTTTTGGGGGTCTCTGGGGGGTTTTTTTTTGGAATTTTGGGGGTTTTGGGGGGTTTTTGGGGGGGAATTTGGGTCGGCAGGGCCGGGAGGGGGCGGGGCTAAAGGGGAAATGGGCGGGGCTAAGGGTGGCTTTGCAGGGGTCCTGAGGAGATTTAGGGGGTTTGGGGCTTTTATTTGGGAATTTTGGGTCTTTAAGGGGATTTTTGGGGGTCTCTGGGGGGGTTTTTTTTGGAATTTTGGGGGTTTTGGGGGGTTTTTGGGGGGGAATTTGGGTCGGCAGGGCCGGGAGGGGGCGGGGCTAAAGGGGAAATGGGCGGGGCTAAGGGGTGGCTTTGCAGGGGTCCTGAGGAGATTTAGGGGGTTTGGGGCTTTTATTTGGGAATGTTGGGTCTTTAAGGGGATTTTTGGGGGTCTCTGGGGGGTTTTTTTCTGGAATTTTGGGGGTTTTGGGGGGTTTTTGGGGGGGAATTTGGGTCGGCAGGGCCGGGAGGGGGCGGGGCTAAAGGGGAAATGGGCGGGGCTAGAGGGGGAGTGGGCGGGGCTAAGGGGTGGCTTTGCAGGGGTCCTGAGGAGATTTAGGGGGTTTGGGGCTTTTATTTGGGAATTTTGGGTCTTTAAGGGGATTTTTGGGGGTCTCTGGGGGGTTTTTTTTGGAATTTTGGGGGTTTTGGGGGGTTTTTGGGGGGGAATTTGGGTCGGCAGGGCCGGGAGGGGGCGGGGCTAAAGGGGAAATGGGCGGGGCTAAGGGGTGGCTTTGCAGGGGTCCTGAGGAGATTTAGGGGGTTTGGGGCTTTTATTTGGGAATTTTGGGCCATTAAGGGGATTTTTGGGGGTCTCTGGGGGGGTTTTTTTTGGAATTTTGGGGGTTTTGGGGGGTTTTTGGGGGGGAATTTGGGTCGGCAGGGCCGGGAGGGGGCGGGGCTAAAGGGGAAATGGGCGGGGCTAAGGGGTGGCTTTGCAGGGGTCCTGAGGAGATTTAGGGGGTTTGGGGCTTTTATTTGGGAATGTTGGGTCTTTAAGGGGATTTTTGGGGGTCTCTGGGGGGTTTTTTTCTGGAATTTTGGGGGTTTTGGGGGGTTTTTGGGGGGGAATTTGGGTCGGCAGGGCCGGGAGGGGGCGGGGCTAAAGGGGAAATGGGCGGGGCTAAGGGGGGGCTTTGCAGGGGTCCTGAGGAGATTTAGGGGGTTTGGGGCTTTTATTTGGGAATTTTGGGTCTTTAAGGGGATTTTTGGGGGTCTCTGGGGGTTTTTTTTTTGGAATTTTGGGGGTTTTGGGGGGTTTTTGGGGGGGAATTTGGGTCGGCAGGGCCGGGAGGGGGCGGGGCTAAAGGGGAAATGGGCGGGGCTAGAGGGGGAGTGGGCGGGGCTAAGGGGTGGCTTTGCAGGGGTCCTGAGGAGATTTAGGGGGTTTGGGGCTTTTATTTGGGAATTTTGGGTCTTTAAGGGGATTTTTGGGGGTCTCTGGGGGGGGTTTTTTTGGAATTTTGGGGGTTTTGGGGGGTTTTTGGGGGGGAATTTGGGTCGGCAGGGCCGGGAGGGGGCGGGGCTAAAGGGGAAATGGGCGGGGCTAAGGGGTGGCTTTGCAGGGGTCCTGAGGAGATTTAGGGGGTTTGGGGCTTTTATTTGGGAATTTTGGGTCTTTAAGGGGATTTTTGGGGGTCTCTGGGGGGGTTTTTTTTGGAATTTTGGGGGTTTTGGGGGGTTTTTGGGGGGGAATTTGGGTCGGCAGGGCCGGGAGGGGGCGGGGCTAAAGGGGAAATGGGCGGGGCTAAGGGGTGGCTTTGCAGGGGTCCTGAGGAGATTTAGGGGGTTTGGGGCTTTTATTTGGGAATGTTGGGTCTTTAAGGGGATTTTTGGGGGTCTCTGGGGGGTTTTTTTCTGGAATTTTGGGGGTTTTGGGGGGTTTTTGGGGGGGAATTTGGGTCGGCAGGGCCGGGAGGGGGCGGGGCTAAAGGGGAAATCGGCGGGGCTAAGGGGTGGCTTTGCAGGGGTCCTGAGGAGATTTAGGGGGTTTGGGGCTTTTATTTGGGAATTTTGGGTCTTTAAGGGGATTTTTGGGGGTCTCTGGGGGGTTTTTTTTTGGAATTTTGGGGGTTTTGGGGGGTTTTTGGGGGGGAATTTGGGTCGGCAGGGCAGGGAGGGGGCGGGGCTAAAGGGGAAATGGGTGGGGCTAGAGGGGGAGTGGGCGGGGCTAAGGGGTGGCTTTGCAGGGGTCCTGAGGAGATTTAGGGGGTTTGGGGCTTTTATTTGGGAATTTTGGGTCTTTAAGGGGATTTTTGGGGGTCCCTGGGGGGGTTTTTTTTGGAATTTTGGGGGTTTTGGGGGGTTTTTGGGGGGGAATTTGGGTCGGCAGGGCCGGGAGGGGGCGGGGCTAAAGGGGAAATGGGCGGGGCTAAGGGGTGGCTTTGCAGGGGTCCTGAGGAGATTTAGGGGGTTTGGGGCTTTTATTTGGGAATTTTGGGTCTTTAAGGGGATTTTTGGGGGTCTCTGGGGGGGTTTTTTCTGGAATTTTGGGGGTTTTGGGGGGTTTTTGGGGGGGAATTTGGGTCGGCAGGGCCGGGAGGGGGCGGGGCTAAAGGGGAAATGGGCGGGGCTAAGGGGTGGCTTTGCAGGGGTCCTGAGGAGATTTAGGGGGTTTGGGGCTTTTATTTGGGAATTTTGGGTCTTTAAGGGGATTTTTGGGGGTCTCTGGGGGGTTTTTTTTTGGAATTTCGGGGGTTTTGGGGGGTTTTTGGGGGGGAATTTGGGTCGGCAGGGCCGGGAGGGGGCGGGGCTAAAGGGGAAATGGGCGGGGCTAGAGGGGGAGTGGGCGGGGCTAAGGGGTGGCTTTGCAGGGGTCCTGAGGAGATTTAGGGGGTTTGGGGCTTTTATTTGGGAATTTTGGGTCTTTAAGGGGATTTTTGGGGGTCTCTGGGGGGGTTTTTTTTGGAATTTTGGGGGTTTTGGGGGGTTTTTGGGGGGGAATTTGGGTCGGCAGGGCCGGGAGGGGGCGGGGCTAAAGGGGAAATGGGCGGGGCTAAGGGGTGGCTTTGCAGGGGTCCTGAGGAGATTTAGGGGGTTTGGGGCTTTTATTTGGGAATTTTGGGCCATTAAGGGGATTTTTGGGGGTCTCTGGGGGGGTTTTTTTTGGAATTTTGGGGGTTTTGGGGGGTTTTTGGGGGGGAATTTGGGTCGGCAGGGCCGGGAGGGGGCGGGGCTAAAGGGGAAATGGGCGGGGCTAAGGGGTGGCTTTGCAGGGGTCCTGAGGAGATTTAGGGGGTTTGGGGCTTTTATTTGGGAATTTTGGGTCTTTAAGGGGATTTTTGGGGGTCTCTGGGGGGTTTTTTTTTGGAATTTTGGGGGTTTTGGGGGGTTTTTGGGGGGGAATTTGGGTCGGCAGGGCAGGGAGGGGGCGGGGCTAAAGGGGAAATGGGTGGGGCTAAGGGGGGGCTTTGCAGGGGTCCTGAGGAGATTTAGGGGGTTTGGGGCTTTTATTTGGGAATTTTGGGTCTTTAAGGGGATTTTTGGGGGTCTCTGGGGGTTTTTTTTTTGGAATTTTGGGGGTTTTGGGGGGTTTTTGGGGGGGAATTTGGGTCGGCAGGGCCGGGAGGGGGCGGGGCTAAAGGGGAAATGGGCGGGGCTAGAGGGGGAGTGGGCGGGGCTAAGGTGTGGCTTTGCAGGGGTCCTGAGGAGATTTAGGGGGTTTGGGGCTTTTATTTGGGAATTTTGGGTCTTTAAGGGGATTTTTGGGGGTCTCTGGGGGGGGTTTTTTTGGAATTTTGGGGGTTTTGGGGGGTTTTTGGGGGGGAATTTGGGTCGGCAGGGCCGGGAGGGGGCGGGGCTAAAGGGGAAATGGGCGGGGCTAAGGGGTGGCTTTGCAGGGGTCCTGAGGAGATTTAGGGGGTTTGGGGCTTTTATTTGGGAATTTTGGGTCTTTAAGGGGATTTTTGGGGGTCTCTGGGGGGGTTTTTTTTGGAATTTTGGGGGTTTTGGGGGGTTTTTGGGGGGGAATTTGGGTCGGCAGGGCCGGGAGGGGGCGGGGCTAAAGGGGAAATGGGCGGGGCTAAGGGGTGGCTTTGCAGGGGTCCTGAGGAGATTTAGGGGGTTTGGGGCTTTTATTTGGGAATGTTGGGTCTTTAAGGGGATTTTTGGGGGTCTCTGGGGGGTTTTTTTCTGGAATTTTGGGGGTTTTGGGGGGTTTTTGGGGGGGAATTTGGGTCGGCAGGGCCGGGAGAGGGCGGGGCTAAAGGGGAAATGGGCGGGGCTAAGGGGTGGCTTTGCAGGGGTCCTGAGGAGATTTAGGGGGTTTGGGGCTTTTATTTGGGAATGTTGGGTCTTTAAGGGGATTTTTGGGGGTCTCTGGGGGGTTTTTTTTTGGAATTTTGGGGGTTTTGGGGGGTTTTTGGGGGGGAATTTGGGTCGGCAGGGCCGGGAGGGGGCGGGGCTAAAGGGGAAATGGGCGGGGCTAGAGGGGGAGTGGGCGGGGCTAAGGGGTGGCTTTGCAGGGGTCCTGAGGAGATTTAGGGGGTTTGGGGCTTTTATTTGGGAATTTTGGGTCTTTAAGGGGATTTTTGGGGGTCTCTGGGGGGGTTTTTTTTGGAATTTTGGGGGTTTTGGGGGGTTTTTGGGGGGGAATTTGGGTCGGCAGGGCCGGGAGGGGGCGGGGCTAAAGGGGAAATGGGCGGGGCTAAGGGGTGGCTTTGCAGGGGTCCTGAGGAGATTTAGGGGGTTTGGGGCTTTTATTTGGGAATTTTGGGTCTTTAAGGGGATTTTTGGGGGTCTCTGGGGGGTTTTTTCTGGAATTTTGGGGGTTTTGGGGGGTTTTTGGGGGGGAATTTGGGTCGGCAGGGCCGGGAGGGGGCGGGGCTAAAGGGGAAATGGGCGGGGCTAAGGGGTGGCTTTGCAGGGGTCCTGAGGAGATTTAGGGGGTTTGGGGCTTTTATTTGGGAATGTTGGGTCTTTAAGGGGATTTTTGGGGGTCTCTGGGGGGTTTTTTTTTGGAATTTTGGGGGTTTTGGGGGGTTTTTGGGGGGGAATTTGGGTCGGCAGGGCCGGGAGGGGGCGGGGCTAAAGGGGAAATGGGCGGGGCTAAGGGGTGGCTTTGCAGGGGTCCTGAGGAGATTTAGGGGGTTTGGGGCTTTTATTTGGGAATTTTGGGTCTTTAAGGGGATTTTTGGGGGTCTCTGGGGGGGTTTTTTTTGGAATTTTGGGGGTTTTGGGGGGTTTTTGGGGGGGAATTTGGGTCGGCAGGGCCGGGAGGGGGCGGGGCTAAAGGGGAAATGGGCGGGGCTAAGGGGTGGCTTTGCAGGGGTCCTGAGGAGATTTAGGGGGTTTGGGGCTTTTATTTGGGAATGTTGGGTCTTTAAGGGGATTTTTGGGGGTCTCTGGGGGGTTTTTTTCTGGAATTTTGGGGGTTTTGGGGGGTTTTTGGGGGGGAATTTGGGTCGGCAGGGCCGGGAGGGGGCGGGGCTAAAGGGGAAATGGGCGGGGCTAGAGGGGGAGTGGGCGGGGCTAAGGGGTGGCTTTGCAGGGGTCCTGAGGAGATTTAGGGGGTTTGGGGCTTTTATTTGGGAATTTTGGGTCTTTAAGGGGATTTTTGGGGGTCTCTGGGGGGGTTTTTTTTGGAATTTTGGGGGTTTTGGGGGGTTTTTGGGGGGGAATTTGGGTCGGCAGGGCCGGGAGGGGGCGGGGCTAAAGGGGAAATGGGCGGGGCTAAGGGGTGGCTTTGCAGGGGTCCTGAGGAGATTTAGGGGGTTTGGGGCTTTTATTTGGGAATTTTGGGCCATTAAGGGGATTTTTGGGGGTCTCTGGGGGGGTTTTTTTTGGAATTTTGGGGGTTTTGGGGGGTTTTTGGGGGGGAATTTGGGTCGGCAGGGCCGGGAGGGGGCGGGGCTAAAGGGGAAATGGGCGGGGCTAAGGGGTGGCTTTGCAGGGGTCCTGAGGAGATTTAGGGGGTTTGGGGCTTTTATTTGGGAATGTTGGGTCTTTAAGGGGATTTTTGGGGGTCTCTGGGGGGTTTTTTTCTGGAATTTTGGGGGTTTTGGGGGGTTTTTGGGGGGGAATTTGGGTCGGCAGGGCCGGGAGGGGGCGGGGCTAAAGGGGAAATGGGCGGGGCTAAGGGGGGGCTTTGCAGGGGTCCTGAGGAGATTTAGGGGGTTTGGGGCTTTTATTTGGGAATTTTGGGTCTTTAAGGGGATTTTTGGGGGTCTCTGGGGGGGTTTTTTTTGGAATTTTGGGGGTTTTGGGGGGTTTTTGGGGGGGAATTTGGGTCGGCAGGGCCGGGAGGGGGCGGGGCTAAAGGGGAAATGGGCGGGGCTAAGGGGTGGCTTTGCAGGGGTCCTGAGGAGATTTAGGGGGTTTGGGGCTTTTATTTGGGAATGTTGGGTCTTTAAGGGGATTTTTGGGGGTCTCTGGGGGGTTTTTTTCTGGAATTTTGGGGGTTTTGGGGGGTTTTTGGGGGGGAATTTGGGTCGGCAGGGCCGGGAGGGGGCGGGGCTAAAGGGGAAATCGGCGGGGCTAAGGGGTGGCTTTGCAGGGGTCCTGAGGAGATTTAGGGAGTTTGGGGCTTTTATTTGGGAATTTTGGGTCTTTAAGGGGATTTTTGGGGGTCTCTGGGGGGTTTTTTTTTGGAATTTTGGGGGTTTTGGGGGGTTTTTGGGGGGGAATTTGGGTCGGCAGGGCAGGGAGGGGGCGGGGCTAAAGGGGAAATGGGTGGGGCTAGAGGGGGAGTGGGCGGGGCTAAGGGGTGGCTTTGCAGGGGTCCTGAGGAGATTTAGGGGGTTTGGGGCTTTTATTTGGGAATTTTGGGTCTTTAAGGGGATTTTTGGGGGTCCCTGGGGGGGTTTTTTTTGGAATTTTGGGGGTTTTGGGGGGTTTTTGGGGGGGAATTTGGGTCGGCAGGGCCGGGAGGGGGCGGGGCTAAAGGGGAAATGGGCGGGGCTAAGGGGTGGCTTTGCAGGGGTCCTGAGGAGATTTAGGGGGTTTGGGGCTTTTATTTGGGAATTTTGGGTCTTTAAGGGGATTTTTGGGGGTCTCTGGGGGGGTTTTTTCTGGAATTTTGGGGGTTTTGGGGGGTTTTTGGGGGGGAATTTGGGTCGGCAGGGCCGGGAGGGGGCGGGGCTAAAGGGGAAATGGGCGGGGCTAAGGGGTGGCTTTGCAGGGGTCCTGAGGAGATTTAGGGGGTTTGGGGCTTTTATTTGGGAATTTTGGGTCTTTAAGGGGATTTTTGGGGGTCTCTGGGGGGTTTTTTTTTGGAATTTCGGGGGTTTTGGGGGGTTTTTGGGGGGGAATTTGGGTCGGCAGGGCCGGGAGGGGGCGGGGCTAAAGGGGAAATGGGCGGGGCTAGAGGGGGAGTGGGCGGGGCTAAGGGGTGGCTTTGCAGGGGTCCTGAGGAGATTTAGGGGGTTTGGGGCTTTTATTTGGGAATTTTGGGCCATTAAGGGGATTTTTGGGGGTCTCTGGGGGGGTTTTTTTTGGAATTTTGGGGGTTTTGGGGGGTTTTTGGGGGGGAATTTGGGTCGGCAGGGCCGGGAGGGGGCGGGGCTAAAGGGGAAATGGGCGGGGCTAAGGGGTGGCTTTGCAGGGGTCCTGAGGAGATTTAGGGGGTTTGGGGCTTTTATTTGGGAATTTTGGGCCATTAAGGGGATTTTTGGGGGTCTCTGGGGGGGTTTTTTTTGGAATTTTGGGGGTTTTGGGGGGTTTTTGGGGGGGAATTTGGGTCGGCAGGGCCGGGAGGGGGCGGGGCTAAAGGGGAAATGGGCGGGGCTAAGGGGTGGCTTTGCAGGGGTCCTGAGGAGATTTAGGGGGTTTGGGGCTTTTATTTGGGAATTTTGGGTCTTTAAGGGGATTTTTGGGGGTCTCTGGGGGGTTTTTTTTTGGAATTTTGGGGGTTTTGGGGGGTTTTTGGGGGGGAATTTGGGTCGGCAGGGCCGGGAGGGGGCGGGGCTAAAGGGGAAATGGGCGGGGCTAAGGGGTGGCTTTTCAGGGGTCCTGAGGAGATTTAGGGGGTTTGGGGCTTTTATTTGGGAATGTTGGGTCTTTAAGGGGATTTTTGGGGGTCTCTGGGGGGTTTTTTTCTGGAATTTTGGGGGTTTTGGGGGGTTTTTGGGGGGGAATTTGGGTCGGCAGGGCCGGGAGGGGGCGGGGCTAAAGGGGAAATCGGCGGGGCTAAGGGGTGGCTTTGCAGGGGTCCTGAGGAGATTTAGGGGGTTTGGGGCTTTTATTTGGGAATTTTGGGTCTTTAAGGGGATTTTTGGGGGTCTCTGGGGGGTTTTTTTTTGGAATTTTGGGGGTTTTGGGGGGTTTTTGGGGGGGAATTTGGGTCGGCAGGGCAGGGAGGGGGCGGGGCTAAAGGGGAAATGGGTGGGGCTAGAGGGGGAGTGGGCGGGGCTAAGGGGTGGCTTTGCAGGGGTCCTGAGGAAATTTAGGGGGTTTGGGGCTTTTATTTGGGAATTTTGGGTCTTTAAGGGGATTTTTGGGGGTCTCTGGGGGGGTTTTTTTTGGAATTTTGGGGGTTTTGGGGGGTTTTTGGGGGGGAATTTGGGTCGGCAGGGCCGGGAGGGGGCGGGGCTAAAGGGGAAATGGGCGGGGCTAAGGGGGGGCTTTGCAGGGGTCCTGAGGAGATTTAGGGGGTTTGGGGCTTTTATTTGGGAATTTTGGGTCTTTAAGGGGATTTTTGGGGGTCTCTGGGGGTTTTTTTTTTGGAATTTTGGGGGTTTTGGGGGGTTTTTGGGGGGGAATTTGGGTCGGCAGGGCCGGGAGGGGGCGGGGCTAAAGGGGAAATGGGCGGGGCTAGAGGGGGAGTGGGCGGGGCTAAGGGGTGGCTTTGCAGGGGTCCTGAGGAGATTTAGGGGGTTTGGGGCTTTTATTTGGGAATTTTGGGTCTTTAAGGGGATTTTTGGGGGTCTCTGGGGGGGGTTTTTTTGGAATTTTGGGGGTTTTGGGGGGTTTTTGGGGGGGAATTTGGGTCGGCAGGGCCGGGAGGGGGCGGGGCTAAAGGGGAAATGGGCGGGGCTAGAGGGGGAGTGGGCGGGGCTAAGGGGTGGCTTTGCAGGGGTCCTGAGGAGATTTAGGGGGTTTGGGGCTTTTATTTGGGAATTTTGGGTCTTTAAGGGGATTTTTGGGGGTCTCTGGGGGGTTTTTTTTTGGAATTTTGGGGGTTTTGGGGGGTTTTTGGGGGGGAATTTGGGTCGGCAGGGCCGGGAGGGGGCGGGGCTAAAGGGGAAATGGGCGGGGCTAGAGGGGGAGTGGGCGGGGCTAAGGGGTGGCTTTGCAGGGGTCCTGAGGAGATTTAGGGGGTTTGTGGCTTTTATTTGGGAATGTTGGGTCTTTAAGGGGATTTTTGGGGGTCTCTGGGGGGTTTTTTTCTGGAATTTTGGGGGTTTTGGGGGGTTTTTGGGGGGGAATTTGGGTCGGCAGGGCCGGGAGGGGGCGGGGCTAAAGGGGAAATGGGCGGGGCTAAGGGGTGGCTGTGCAGGGGTCCTGAGGAGATTTAGGGGGTTTGGGGCTTTTATTTGGGAATTTTGGGTCTTTAAGGGGATTTTTGGGGGTCTCTGGGGGGGTTTTTTTTGGAATTTTGGGGGTTTTGGGGGGTTTTGGGGGGGGAATTTGGGTCAGCAGGGCCGGGAGGGGGCGGGGCTAAAGGGGAAATGGGCGGGGCTAAGGGGTGGCTTTGCAGGGGTCCTGAGGAGATTTAGGGGGTTTGGGGCTTTTATTTGGGAATTTTGGGTCTTTAAGGGGATTTTTGGGGGTCTCTGGGGGGTTTTTTTTTGGAATTTTGGGGGTTTTGGGGGGTTTTTGGGGGGGAATTTGGGTCGGCAGGGCCGGGAGGGGGCGGGGCTAAAGGGGAAATGGGCGGGGCTAAGGGGTGGCTTTGCAGGGGTCCTGAGGAGATTTAGGGGGTTTGGGGCTTTTATTTGGGAATTTTGGGTCTTTAAGGGGATTTTTGGGGGTCTCTGGGGGTTTTTTTTTTTGAATTTTGGGGGTTTTGGGGGGTTTTTGGGGGGGAATTTGGGTCGGCAGGGCCGGGAGGGGGCGGGGCTAAAGGGGAAATGGGCGGGGCTAGAGGGGGAGTGGGCGGGGCTAAGGGGTGGCTTTGCAGGGGTCCTGAGGAGATTTAGGGGGTTTGGGGCTTTTATTTGGGAATTTTGGGTCTTTAAGGGGATTTTTGGGGGTCTCTGGGGGGGGTTTTTTTGGAATTTTGGGGGTTTTGGGGGGTTTTTGGGGGGGAATTTGGGTCGGCAGGGCCGGGAGGGGGCGGGGCTAAAGGGGAAATGGGCGGGGCTAAGGGGTGGCTTTGCAGGGGTCCTGAGGAGATTTAGGGGGTTTGGGGCTTTTATTTGGGAATGTTGGGTCTTTAAGGGGATTTTTGGGGGTCTCTGGGGGGGGTTTTTTTGGAATTTTGGGGGTTTTGGGGGGTTTTTGGGGGGGAATTTGGGTCGGCAGGGCCGGGAGGGGGCGGGGCTAAAGGGGAAATGGGCGGGGCTAAGGGGTGGCTTTGCAGGGGTCCTGAGGAGATTTAGGGGGTTTGGGGCTTTTATTTGGGAATTTTGGGTCTTTAAGGGGATTTTTGGGGGTCTCTGGGGGGGTTTTTTTTGGAATTTTGGGGGTTTTGGGGGGTTTTTGGGGGGGAATTTGGGTCGGCAGGGCCGGGAGGGGGCGGGGCTAAAGGGGAAATGGGCGGGGCTAAGGGGTGGCTTTGCAGGGGTCCTGAGGAGATTTAGGGGGTTTGGGGCTTTTATTTGGGAATGTTGGGTCTTTAAGGGGATTTTTGGGGGTCTCTGGGGGGTTTTTTTCTGGAATTTTGGGGGTTTTGGGGGGTTTTTGGGGGGGAATTTGGGTCGGCAGGGCCGGGAGGGGGCGGGGCTAAAGGGGAAATCGGCGGGGCTAAGGGGTGGCTTTGCAGGGGTCCTGAGGAGATTTAGGGGGTTTGGGGCTTTTATTTGGGAATTTTGGGTCTTTAAGGGGATTTTTGGGGGTCTCTGGGGGGTTTTTTTTTGGAATTTTGGGGGTTTTGGGGGGTTTTTGGGGGGGAATTTGGGTCGGCAGGGCAGGGAGGGGGCGGGGCTAAAGGGGAAATGGGTGGGGCTAGAGGGGGAGTGGGCGGGGCTAAGGGGTGGCTTTGCAGGGGTCCTGAGGAGATTTAGGGGGTTTGGGGCTTTTATTTGGGAATTTTGGGTCTTTAAGGGGATTTTTGGGGGTCCCTGGGGGGGTTTTTTTTGGAATTTTGGGGGTTTTGGGGGGTTTTTGGGGGGGAATTTGGGTCGGCAGGGCCGGGAGGGGGCGGGGCTAAAGGGGAAATGGGCGGGGCTAAGGGGTGGCTTTGCAGGGGTCCTGAGGAGATTTAGGGGGTTTGGGGCTTTTATTTGGGAATTTTGGGTCTTTAAGGGGATTTTTGGGGGTCTCTGGGGGGGTTTTTTCTGGAATTTTGGGGGTTTTGGGGGGTTTTTGGGGGGGAATTTGGGTCGGCAGGGCCGGGAGGGGGCGGGGCTAAAGGGGAAATGGGCGGGGCTAAGGGGTGGCTTTGCAGGGGTCCTGAGGAGATTTAGGGGGTTTGGGGCTTTTATTTGGGAATTTTGGGTCTTTAAGGGGATTTTTGGGGGTCTCTGGGGGGTTTTTTTTTGGAATTTCGGGGGTTTTGGGGGGTTTTTGGGGGGGAATTTGGGTCGGCAGGGCCGGGAGGGGGCGGGGCTAAAGGGGAAATGGGCGGGGCTAGAGGGGGAGTGGGCGGGGCTAAGGGGTGGCTTTGCAGGGGTCCTGAGGAGATTTAGGGGGTTTGGGGCTTTTATTTGGGAATTTTGGGTCTTTAAGGGGATTTTTGGGGGTCTCTGGGGGGGTTTTTTTTGGAATTTTGGGGGTTTTGGGGGGTTTTTGGGGGGGAATTTGGGTCGGCAGGGCCGGGAGGGGGCGGGGCTAAAGGGGAAATGGGCGGGGCTAAGGGGTGGCTTTGCAGGGGTCCTGAGGAGATTTAGGGGGTTTGGGGCTTTTATTTGGGAATTTTGGGCCATTAAGGGGATTTTTGGGGGTCTCTGGGGGGGTTTTTTTTGGAATTTTGGGGGTTTTGGGGGGTTTTTGGGGGGGAATTTGGGTCGGCAGGGCCGGGAGGGGGCGGGGCTAAAGGGGAAATGGGCGGGGCTAAGGGGTGGCTTTGCAGGGGTCCTGAGGAGATTTAGGGGGTTTGGGGCTTTTATTTGGGAATTTTGGGTCTTTAAGGGGATTTTTGGGGGTCTCTGGGGGGTTTTTTTTTGGAATTTTGGGGGTTTTGGGGGGTTTTTGGGGGGGAATTTGGGTCGGCAGGGCCGGGAGGGGGCGGGGCTAAAGGGGAAATGGGCGGGGCTAAGGGGTGGCTTTTCAGGGGTCCTGAGGAGATTTAGGGGGTTTGGGGCTTTTATTTGGGAATGTTGGGTCTTTAAGGGGATTTTTGGGGGTCTCTGGGGGGTTTTTTTCTGGAATTTTGGGGGTTTTGGGGGGTTTTTGGGGGGGAATTTGGGTCGGCAGGGCCGGGAGGGGGCGGGGCTAAAGGGGAAATCGGCGGGGCTAAGGGGTGGCTTTGCAGGGGTCCTGAGGAGATTTAGGGGGTTTGGGGCTTTTATTTGGGAATTTTGGGTCTTTAAGGGGATTTTTGGGGGTCTCTGGGGGGTTTTTTTTTGGAATTTTGGGGGTTTTGGGGGGTTTTTGGGGGGGAATTTGGGTCGGCAGGGCAGGGAGGGGGCGGGGCTAAAGGGGAAATGGGTGGGGCTAGAGGGGGAGTGGGCGGGGCTAAGGGGTGGCTTTGCAGGGGTCCTGAGGAAATTTAGGGGGTTTGGGGCTTTTATTTGGGAATTTTGGGTCTTTAAGGGGATTTTTGGGGGTCTCTGGGGGGGTTTTTTTTGGAATTTTGGGGGTTTTGGGGGGTTTTTGGGGGGGAATTTGGGTCGGCAGGGCCGGGAGGGGGCGGGGCTAAAGGGGAAATGGGCGGGGCTAAGGGGGGGCTTTGCAGGGGTCCTGAGGAGATTTAGGGGGTTTGGGGCTTTTATTTGGGAATTTTGGGTCTTTAAGGGGATTTTTGGGGGTCTCTGGGGGTTTTTTTTTTGGAATTTTGGGGGTTTTGGGGGGTTTTTGGGGGGGAATTTGGGTCGGCAGGGCCGGGAGGGGGCGGGGCTAAAGGGGAAATGGGCGGGGCTAGAGGGGGAGTGGGCGGGGCTAAGGGGTGGCTTTGCAGGGGTCCTGAGGAGATTTAGGGGGTTTGGGGCTTTTATTTGGGAATTTTGGGTCTTTAAGGGGATTTTTGGGGGTCTCTGGGGGGGGTTTTTTTGGAATTTTGGGGGTTTTGGGGGGTTTTTGGGGGGGAATTTGGGTCGGCAGGGCCGGGAGGGGGCGGGGCTAAAGGGGAAATGGGCGGGGCTAGAGGGGGAGTGGGCGGGGCTAAGGGGTGGCTTTGCAGGGGTCCTGAGGAGATTTAGGGGGTTTGGGGCTTTTATTTGGGAATTTTGGGTCTTTAAGGGGATTTTTGGGGGTCTCTGGGGGGTTTTTTTTTGGAATTTTGGGGGTTTTGGGGGGTTTTTGGGGGGGAATTTGGGTCGGCAGGGCCGGGAGGGGGCGGGGCTAAAGGGGAAATGGGCGGGGCTAGAGGGGGAGTGGGCGGGGCTAAGGGGTGGCTTTGCAGGGGTCCTGAGGAGATTTAGGGGGTTTGTGGCTTTTATTTGGGAATGTTGGGTCTTTAAGGGGATTTTTGGGGGTCTCTGGGGGGTTTTTTTCTGGAATTTTGGGGGTTTTGGGGGGTTTTTGGGGGGGAATTTGGGTCGGCAGGGCCGGGAGGGGGCGGGGCTAAAGGGGAAATGGGCGGGGCTAAGGGGTGGCTGTGCAGGGGTCCTGAGGAGATTTAGGGGGTTTGGGGCTTTTATTTGGGAATTTTGGGTCTTTAAGGGGATTTTTGGGGGTCTCTGGGGGGGTTTTTTTTGGAATTTTGGGGGTTTTGGGGGGTTTTGGGGGGGGAATTTGGGTCGGCAGGGCCGGGAGGGGGCGGGGCTAAGGGGGAAATGGGCGGGGCTAAGGGGTGGCTTTGCAGGGGTCCTGAGGAGATTTAGGGGGTTTGGGGCTTTTATTTGGGAATGTTGGGTCTTTAAGGGGATTTTTGGGGGTCTCTGGGGGGTTTTTTTCTGGAATTTTGGGGGTTTTGGGGGGTTTTTGGGGGGGAATTTGGGTCGGCAGGGCCGGGAGGGGGCGGGGCTAAAGGGGAAATCGGCGGGGCTAAGGGGTGGCTTTGCAGGGGTCCTGAGGAGATTTAGGGGGTTTGGGGCTTTTATTTGGGAATTTTGGGTCTTTAAGGGGATTTTTGGGGGTCTCTGGGGGGTTTTTTTTTGGAATTTTGGGGGTTTTGGGGGGTTTTTGGGGGGGAATTTGGGTCGGCAGGGCAGGGAGGGGGCGGGGCTAAAGGGGAAATGGGTGGGGCTAGAGGGGGAGTGGGCGGGGCTAAGGGGTGGCTTTGCAGGGGTCCTGAGGAGATTTAGGGGGTTTGGGGCTTTTATTTGGGAATTTTGGGTCTTTAAGGGGATTTTTGGGGGTCCCTGGGGGGGTTTTTTTTGGAATTTTGGGGGTTTTGGGGGGTTTTTGGGGGGGAATTTGGGTCGGCAGGGCCGGGAGGGGGCGGGGCTAAAGGGGAAATGGGCGGGGCTAAGGGGTGGCTTTGCAGGGGTCCTGAGGAGATTTAGGGGGTTTGGGGCTTTTATTTGGGAATTTTGGGTCTTTAAGGGGATTTTTGGGGGTCTCTGGGGGGGTTTTTTCTGGAATTTTGGGGGTTTTGGGGGGTTTTTGGGGGGGAATTTGGGTCGGCAGGGCCGGGAGGGGGCGGGGCTAAAGGGGAAATGGGCGGGGCTAAGGGGTGGCTTTGCAGGGGTCCTGAGGAGATTTAGGGGGTTTGGGGCTTTTATTTGGGAATTTTGGGTCTTTAAGGGGATTTTTGGGGGTCTCTGGGGGGTTTTTTTTTTGGAATTTCGGGGGTTTTGGGGGGTTTTTGGGGGGGAATTTGGGTCGGCAGGGCCGGGAGGGGGCGGGGCTAAAGGGGAAATGGGCGGGGCTAGAGGGGGAGTGGGCGGGGCTAAGGGGTGGCTTTGCAGGGGTCCTGAGGAGATTTAGGGGGTTTGGGGCTTTTATTTGGGAATTTTGGGTCTTTAAGGGGATTTTTGGGGGTCTCTGGGGGGGTTTTTTTTGGAATTTTGGGGGTTTTGGGGGGTTTTTGGGGGGGAATTTGGGTCGGCAGGGCCGGGAGGGGGCGGGGCTAAAGGGGAAATGGGCGGGGCTAAGGGGTGGCTTTGCAGGGGTCCTGAGGAGATTTAGGGGGTTTGGGGCTTTTATTTGGGAATTTTGGGCCATTAAGGGGATTTTTGGGGGTCTCTGGGGGGGTTTTTTTTGGAATTTTGGGGGTTTTGGGGGGTTTTTGGGGGGGAATTTGGGTCGGCAGGGCCGGGAGGGGGCGGGGCTAAAGGGGAAATGGGCGGGGCTAAGGGGTGGCTTTGCAGGGGTCCTGAGGAGATTTAGGGGGTTTGGGGCTTTTATTTGGGAATTTTGGGTCTTTAAGGGGATTTTTGGGGGTCTCTGGGGGGTTTTTTTTTGGAATTTTGGGGGTTTTGGGGGGTTTTTGGGGGGGAATTTGGGTCGGCAGGGCCGGGAGGGGGCGGGGCTAAAGGGGAAATGGGCGGGGCTAAGGGGTGGCTTTTCAGGGGTCCTGAGGAGATTTAGGGGGTTTGGGGCTTTTATTTGGGAATGTTGGGTCTTTAAGGGGATTTTTGGGGGTCTCTGGGGGGTTTTTTTCTGGAATTTTGGGGGTTTTGGGGGGTTTTTGGGGGGGAATTTGGGTCGGCAGGGCCGGGAGGGGGCGGGGCTAAAGGGGAAATCGGCGGGGCTAAGGGGTGGCTTTGCAGGGGTCCTGAGGAGATTTAGGGGGTTTGGGGCTTTTATTTGGGAATTTTGGGTCTTTAAGGGGATTTTTGGGGGTCTCTGGGGGGTTTTTTTTTGGAATTTTGGGGGTTTTGGGGGGTTTTTGGGGGGGAATTTGGGTCGGCAGGGCAGGGAGGGGGCGGGGCTAAAGGGGAAATGGGTGGGGCTAGAGGGGGAGTGGGCGGGGCTAAGGGGTGGCTTTGCAGGGGTCCTGAGGAAATTTAGGGGGTTTGGGGCTTTTATTTGGGAATTTTGGGTCTTTAAGGGGATTTTTGGGGGTCTCTGGGGGGGTTTTTTTTGGAATTTTGGGGGTTTTGGGGGGTTTTTGGGGGGGAATTTGGGTCGGCAGGGCCGGGAGGGGGCGGGGCTAAAGGGGAAATGGGCGGGGCTAAGGGGGGGCTTTGCAGGGGTCCTGAGGAGATTTAGGGGGTTTGGGGCTTTTATTTGGGAATTTTGGGTCTTTAAGGGGATTTTTGGGGGTCTCTGGGGGTTTTTTTTTTGGAATTTTGGGGGTTTTGGGGGGTTTTTGGGGGGGAATTTGGGTCGGCAGGGCCGGGAGGGGGCGGGGCTAAAGGGGAAATGGGCGGGGCTAGAGGGGGAGTGGGCGGGGCTAAGGGGTGGCTTTGCAGGGGTCCTGAGGAGATTTAGGGGGTTTGGGGCTTTTATTTGGGAATTTTGGGTCTTTAAGGGGATTTTTGGGGGTCTCTGGGGGGGGTTTTTTTGGAATTTTGGGGGTTTTGGGGGGTTTTTGGGGGGGAATTTGGGTCGGCAGGGCCGGGAGGGGGCGGGGCTAAAGGGGAAATGGGCGGGGCTAGAGGGGGAGTGGGCGGGGCTAAGGGGTGGCTTTGCAGGGGTCCTGAGGAGATTTAGGGGGTTTGGGGCTTTTATTTGGGAATTTTGGGTCTTTAAGGGGATTTTTGGGGGTCTCTGGGGGGTTTTTTTTTGGAATTTTGGGGGTTTTGGGGGGTTTTTGGGGGGGAATTTGGGTCGGCAGGGCCGGGAGGGGGCGGGGCTAAAGGGGAAATGGGCGGGGCTAGAGGGGGAGTGGGCGGGGCTAAGGGGTGGCTTTGCAGGGGTCCTGAGGAGATTTAGGGGGTTTGTGGCTTTTATTTGGGAATGTTGGGTCTTTAAGGGGATTTTTGGGGGTCTCTGGGGGGTTTTTTTCTGGAATTTTGGGGGTTTTGGGGGGTTTTTGGGGGGGAATTTGGGTCGGCAGGGCCGGGAGGGGGCGGGGCTAAAGGGGAAATGGGCGGGGCTAAGGGGTGGCTGTGCAGGGGTCCTGAGGAGATTTAGGGGGTTTGGGGCTTTTATTTGGGAATTTTGGGTCTTTAAGGGGATTTTTGGGGGTCTCTGGGGGGGTTTTTTTTGGAATTTTGGGGGTTTTGGGGGGTTTTGGGGGGGGAATTTGGGTCGGCAGGGCCGGGAGGGGGCGGGGCTAAGGGGGAAATGGGCGGGGCTAAGGGGTGGCTTTGCAGGGGTCCTGAGGAGATTTAGGGGGTTTGGGGCTTTTATTTGGGAATTTTGGGTCTTTAAGGGGATTTTTGGGGGTCTCTGGGGGGTTTTTTTTTGGAATTTTGGGGGTTTTGGGGGGTTTTTGGGGGGGAATTTGGGTCGGCAGGGCCGGGAGGGGGCGGGGCTAAAGGGGAAATGGGCGGGGCTAAGGGGTGGCTTTGCAGGGGTCCTGAGGAGATTTAGGGGGTTTGGGGCTTTTATTTGGGAATTTTGGGTCTTTAAGGGGATTTTTGGGGGTCTCTGGGGGTTTTTTTTTTTGAATTTTGGGGGTTTTGGGGGGTTTTTGGGGGGGAATTTGGGTCGGCAGGGCCGGGAGGGGGCGGGGCTAAAGGGGAAATGGGCGGGGCTAGAGGGGGAGTGGGCGGGGCTAAGGGGTGGCTTTGCAGGGGTCCTGAGGAGATTTAGGGGGTTTGGGGCTTTTATTTGGGAATTTTGGGTCTTTAAGGGGATTTTTGGGGGTCTCTGGGGGGGGTTTTTTTGGAATTTTGGGGGTTTTGGGGGGTTTTTGGGGGGGAATTTGGGTCGGCAGGGCCGGGAGGGGGCGGGGCTAAAGGGGAAATGGGCGGGGCTAAGGGGTGGCTTTGCAGGGGTCCTGAGGAGATTTAGGGGGTTTGGGGCTTTTATTTGGGAATGTTGGGTCTTTAAGGGGATTTTTGGGGGTCTCTGGGGGGTTTTTTTCTGGAATTTTGGGGGTTTTGGGGGGTTTTTGGGGGGGAATTTGGGTCGGCAGGGCCGGGAGGGGGCGGGGCTAAAGGGGAAATGGGCGGGGCTAAGGGGGGGCTGTGCAGGGGTCCTGAGGAGATTTAGGGGGTTTGGGGCTTTTATTTGGGAATTTTGGGTCTTTAAGGGGATTTTTGGGGGTCTCTGGGGGGGTTTTTTTTGGAATTTTGGGGGTTTTGGGGGGTTTTTGGGGGGGAATTTGGGTCGGCAGGGCCGGGAGGGGGCGGGGCTAAAGGGGAAATGGGCGGGGCTAAGGGGTGGCTTTGCAGGGGTCCTGAGGAGATTTAGGGGGTTTGGGGCTTTTATTTGGGAATTTTGGGTCTTTAAGGGGATTTTTGGGGGTCTCTGGGGGGTTTTTTTTTGGAATTTTGGGGGTTTTGGGGGGTTTTTGGGGGGGAATTTGGGTCGGCAGGGCCGGGAGGGGGCGGGGCTAAAGGGGAAATGGGCGGGGCTAAGGGGTGGCTTTGCAGGGGTCCTGAGGAGATTTAGGGGGTTTGGGGCTTTTATTTGGGAATTTTGGGTCTTTAAGGGGATTTTTGGGGGTCTCTGGGGGTTTTTTTTTTGGAATTTTGGGGGTTTTGGGGGGTTTTTGGGGGGGAATTTGGGTCGGCAGGGCCGGGAGGGGGCGGGGCTAAAGGGGAAATGGGCGGGGCTAGAGGGGGAGTGGGCGGGGCTAAGGGGTGGCTTTGCAGGGGTCCTGAGGAGATTTAGGGGGTTTGGGGCTTTTATTTGGGAATTTTGGGTCTTTAAGGGGATTTTTGGGGGTCTCTGGGGGGGGTTTTTTTGGAATTTTGGGGGTTTTGGGGGGTTTTTGGGGGGGAATTTGGGTCGGCAGGGCCGGGAGGGGGCGGGGCTAAAGGGGAAATGGGCGGGGCTAAGGGGTGGCTTTGCAGGGGTCCTGAGGAGATTTAGGGGGTTTGGGGCTTTTATTTGGGAATTTTGGGTCTTTAAGGGGATTTTTGGGGGTCTCTGGGGGGGTTTTTTTTTGGAATTTTGGGGGTTTTGGGGGGTTTTTGGGGGGGAATTTGGGTCGGCAGGGCCGGGAGGGGGCGGGGCTAAAGGGGAAATGGGCGGGGCTAGAGGGGGAGTGGGCGGGGCTAAGGGGTGGCTTTGCAGGGGTCCTGAGGAGATTTAGGGGGTTTGGGGCTTTTATTTGGGAATTTTGGGTCTTTAAGGGGATTTTTGGGGGTCTCTGGGGGGGTTTTTTTTGGAATTTTGGGGGTTTTGGGGGGTTTTTGGGGGGGAATTTGGGTCGGCAGGGCCGGGAGGGGGCGGGGCTAAAGGGGAAATGGGCGGGGCTAAGGGGTGGCTTTGCAGGGGTCCTGAGGAGATTTAGGGGGTTTGGGGCTTTTATTTGGGAATTTTGGGTCTTTAAGGGGATTTTTGGGGGTCTCTGGGGGGTTTTTTTCTGGAATTTTGGGGGTTTTGGGGGGTTTTGGGGGGGAATTTGGGTCGGCAGGGCCGGGAGGGGGCGGGGCTAAAGGGGAAATGGGCGGGGCTAAGGGGTGGCTTTGCAGGGGTCCTGAGGAGATTTAGGGGGTTTGGGGCTTTTATTTGGGAATGTTGGGTCTTTAAGGGGATTTTTGGGGGTCTCTGGGGGGTTTTTTTTTGGAATTTTGGGGGTTTTGGGGGGTTTTTGGGGGGGAATTTGGGTCGGCAGGGCCGGGAGGGGGCGGGGCTAAAGGGGAAATGGGCGGGGCTAGAGGGGGAGTGGGCGGGGCTAAGGGGTGGCTTTTCAGGGGTCCTGAGGAGATTTAGGGGGTTTGGGGCTTTTATTTGGGAATTTTGGGTCTTTAAGGGGATTTTTGGGGGTCTCTGGGGGGGTTTTTTTTTGGAATTTTGGGGGTTTTGGGGGGTTTTTGGGGGGGGAATTTGGGTCGGCAGGGCCGGGAGGGGGCGGGGCTAAAGGGGAAATGGGCGGGGCTAAGGGGTGGCTTTGCAGGGGTCCTGAGGAGATTTAGGGGGTTTGGGGCTTTTATTTGGGAATGTTGGGTCTTTAAGGGGATTTTTGGGGGTCTCTGGGGGGGTTTTTTTTCTGGAATTTTGGGGGTTTTGGGGGGTTTTTGGGGGGGAATTTGGGTCGGCAGGGCCGGGAGGGGGCGGGGGCTAAAGGGGAAATGGGCGGGGCTAAGGGGTGGCTTTGCAGGGGTCCTGAGGAGATTTAGGGGGTTTGGGGCTTTTATTTGGGAATTTTGGGTCTTTAAGGGGATTTTTGGGGGTCTCTGGGGGGTTTTTTTTTTTGAATTTTGGGGGTTTTGGGGGGTTTTTGGGGGGGAATTTGGGTCGGCAGGGCCGGGAGGGGGCGGGGCTAAAGGGGAAATGGGCGGGGCTAAGGGGTGGCTTTGCAGGGGTCCTGAGGAGATTTAGGGGGTTTGGGGCTTTTATTTGGGAATTTTGGGTCTTTAAGGGGATTTTTGGGGGTCTCTGGGGGGTTTTTTTTTGGAATTTTGGGGGTTTTGGGGGGTTTTTGTGGGGGAATTTGGGTCGGCAGGGCCGGGAGGGGCGGGGCTAAAGGGGAAATGGGCGGGGCTAAGGTGTGGCTTTGCAGGGGTCCTGAGGAGATTTAGGGGGTTTGGGGCTTTTATTTGGGAATGTTGGGTCTTTAAGGGGATGTTTGGGGGTCTCTGGGGGGTTTTTTTTTGGAATTTTGGGGGTTTTGGGGGGTTTTTGGGGGGGAATTTGGGTCGGCAGGGCCGGGAGGGGGCGGGGCTAAAGGGGAAATGGGCGGGGCTAGAGGGGGAGTGGGCGGGGCTAAGGGGTGGCTTTGCAGGGGTCCTGAGGAGATTTAGGGGGTTTGGGGCTTTTATTTGGGAATTTTGGGTCTTTAAGGGGATTTTTGGGGGTCTCTGGGGGCGTTTTTTTTGGAATTTTGGGGGTTTTGGGGGGTTTTTGGGGGGGAATTTGGGTCGGCAGGGCCGGGAGGGGGCGGGGCTAAAGGGGAAATGGGCGGGGCTAAGGGGTGGCTTTGCAGGGGTCCTGAGGAGATTTAGGGGGTTTGGGGCTTTTATTTGGGAATGTTGGGTCTTTAAGGGGATTTTTGGGGGTCTCTGGGGGGTTTTTTTCTGGAATTTTGGGGGTTTTGGGGGGTTTTTGGGGGGGAATTTGGGTCGGCAGGGCCGGGAGGGGGCGGGGCTAAAGGGGAAATGGGCGGGGCTAAGGGGTGGCTTTGCAGGGGTCCTGAGGAGATTTAGGGGGTTTGGGGCTTTTATTTGGGAATTTTGGGTCTTTAAGGGGATTTTTGGGGGTCTCTGGGGGGTTTTTTTTTGGAATTTTGGGGGTTTTGGGGGGTTTTTGGGGGGGAATTTGGGTCGGCAGGGCCGGGAGGGGGCGGGGCTAAAGGGGAAATGGGCGGGGCTAAGGGGTGGCTTTGCAGGGGTCCTGAGGAGATTTAGGGGGTTTGGGGCTTTTATTTGGGAATTTTGGGTCTTTAAGGGGATTTTTGGGGGTCTCTGGGGGGTTTTTTTTGGAATTTTGGGGGTTTTGGGGGGTTTTTGGGGGGGAATTTGGTCGCAGGGCCGGGAGGGGGCGGGGCTAAAGGGGAAATGGGCGGGGCTAGAGGGGGAAGTGGGCGGGGCTAAGGGGTGGCTTTGCAGGGGTCCTGAGGAGATTTAGGGGGTTTGGGGCTTTTATTTGGGAATTTTGGGTCTTTAAGGGGATTTTTGGGGGTCTCTGGGGGGGGTTTTTTTGGAATTTTGGGGGTTTTGGGGGGTTTTTGGGGGGGAATTTGGGTCGGCAGGGCCGGGAGGGGGCGGGGCTAAAGGGGAAATGGGCGGGGCTAGAGGGGGAGTGGGCGGGGCTAAGGGGTGGCTTTGCAGGGGTCCTGAGGAGATTTAGGGGGTTTGGGGCTTTTATTTGGGAATTTTGGGTCTTTAAGGGGATTTTTGGGGGTCTCTGGGGGGGTTTTTTTTGGAATTTTGGGGGTTTTGGGGGGTTTTTGGGGGGGAATTTGGGTCGGCAGGGCCGGGAGGGGGCGGGGCTAAAGGGGAAATGGGCGGGGCTAAGGGGTGGCTTTGCAGGGGTCCTGAGGAGATTTAGGGGGTTTGGGGCTTTTATTTGGGAATTTTGGGCCATTAAGGGGATTTTTGGGGGTCTCTGGGGGGTTTTTTTTTGGAATTTTGGGGGTTTTGGGGGGTTTTTGGGGGGGAATTTGGGTCGGCAGGGCCGGGAGGGGGCGGGGCTAAAGGGGAAATGGGCGGGGCTAGAGGGGGAGTGGGCGGGGCTAAGGGGTGGCTTTTCAGGGGTCCTGAGGAGATTTAGGGGGTTTGGGGGCTTTTATTTGGGAATTTTGGGTCTTTAAGGGGATTTTTGGGGGTCTCTGGGGGGTTTTTTTTTTGGAATTTTGGGGGTTTTGGGGGGTTTTTGGGGGGGAATTTGGGTCGGCAGGGCCGGGAGGGGGCGGGGCTAAAGGGGAAATGGGCGGGGCTAAGGGGTGGCTTTGCAGGGGTCCTGAGGAGATTTAGGGGGTTTGGGGCTTTTATTTGGGAATGTTGGGTCTTTAAGGGGATTTTTGGGGGTCTCTGGGGGGTTTTTTTCTGGAATTTTGGGGGTTTTGGGGGGTTTTTGGGGGGGAATTTGGGTCGGCAGGGCCGGGAGGGGGCGGGGCTAAAGGGGAAATGGGCGGGGCTAAGGGGTGGCTGTGCAGGGGTCCTGAGGAGATTTAGGGGGTTTGG